>NC_053398.1:50085837-50385837 GCF_905171765.1 Bufo bufo
AGCTATCACCAAGTGTATTTAACCATCGATAGTGTGGTTATTTTGTGCTATATCCTACATCAGCTGCAGGCTTAGCCTGTGTCACCGAAGTGCATTTAACCATCAACAGTCTGGTTATTTTTTGGCCATATACTACATCAGCTGCAGGCTGAGCCTGTGTCACCCAAGTGCATTTAACCATCAACAGTCTGATTATTTTTTGGCCATATACTACATCTGGTGCAAGCTGAGCCTGTGTCACCCAAGTGCATTTAACCATCAACAGTCTGATTATTTTTTGGCCATATACTACATCTGGTGCAGGCTGAGCCTGTGTCACCCAAGTGCATTTAACCATCAACAGTCTGATTATTTTTTGGCCATATACTACATCTGGTGCAGGCTGAGCCTGTGTCACCCAAGTGCATTTAACCATCAACAGTGTGGTTATTTTTTGGCCATATATTACATCAGGGGCAAGTTGAGCCTGTCACCCAGCGCCTAAAAAATAGACCTGACATTTCTATTCAACCAAATCTGTACTGTTTTAGCTGGTCAAGTTATTTGTAGTGACCGTAAAAGCACACTTTTTTTTCTGGGTTGAAAAACTATTCCCAAATTTGCCATTCTCAAAATAACTAGTTTCTGGTATTTGAGGCCTACTTGAAATCTATCCCAAAAAGGATATCTTACATTGAAGGTGCTGATAGTGTCATTCAGAAAAACCTAAGACACACGCTAGCGTGCAGATAGAAGTCTGATTCTGTGATTAAACCTATACCTGTCACACAGCACAAAAAAAAACAGGTCTCACATCTCTATTCAACCAAATCTGCACTGTTTTAGCTGGTCAAGTTATTTCTAGTGACCGAAAAAGCTCACTTTTTGTTCTGGGTTGAAAAAGCATTCCCAAATTTGCCATTCTCAAAATAACTAGTTTCTGGTATTTGAGGCCTACTTGAAATCTATCCCAAAAAGGATATCTTACATTGAAGGTATTGATAGTGTCATTCAGAAAAACCTAAGACACACGCTACCGTGCAGATAGAAGTCTGATTCTGAGATTAAACCTTAACCTGTCACACAGTGCAAAAAAAAACAGGTCTCACATTTCTATTCAAGCAAATCTGTACTGTTTTAGCTGGTCAAGTTATTTGTAGTGACCGTAAAAGCCCTTTTTTTTTTCTGGGTTGAAAAACTAATCCCAAATTTGCCATTCTCCAAATAACTAGTTTCTGGTATTTGAGGCCTACTTGAAATCTATCCCAAAAAGGATATCTTACATTGAAGGTATTGATAGTGTCATTCAGAAAAACCTAAGACACACGCTACCGTGCAGATAGAAGTCTGATTCTGAGATTAAACCTTAACTTGTCACACAGTGCAAAAAAAAAACAGGTCTCACATTTCTATTCAAGCAAATCTGTACTGTTTTAGCTGGTCAAGTTATTTGTAGTGACCGTAAAAGCACACTTTTTTTTGGGTTGAAAAACTATTCCCAAATTTGCCATTCTCAAAATTGTGGTGAACGGGAACAATGAGGAAAACATCTAATAAGGGACGCGGACGTGGACATGGTCGTGGTGGTGTTAGTGGACCCTCTGGTGCTGGGAGAGGACGTGGCCGTTCTGCCACAGCCACACGTCCTAGTGTACCAACTACCTCAGGTCCCAGTAGCCGCCAGAATTTACAGGGATATTTGGTGGGGCCCAATGCCGTTCTAAGGATGGTAAGGCCTGAGCAGGTACAGGCATTAGTCAATTGGGTGGCCGACAGTGCATCCAGCACGTTCACATTATCTCCCACCCAGTCTTCTGCAGAAAGCGCACAGATGGCGCATGAAAACCAAGCCCATCGGTCTGTCACATCACCCCCATGCATATCAGGGAAACTGTCTGATCCTCAAGTTGTGCAGCAGTCTCTTATGCTGTTTGAAAACTCTGCTGCCAGGGTTTTCCAAGGGCATCCACCTAGCCCTTCACCAGGGGTGGAAGAGATAGAATGCACTAACGCACAACCACTTATGTTTCCTGATGATGAGGACATGGGAATACCACCTCAGCACGTCTCTGATGATGACGAAACACAGGTGCCAACTGCTGCGTCTTTCTGCAGTGTGCAGACTGAATAGGAGGTCAGGGGTCAAGACTGGGTGGAAGACGATGCAGGGGACGATGGGGTCCTAGACCCCACATGGAATGAAGGTCGTGCCACTGACTTTCACAGTTCGGAGGAAGAGGCAGTGGTGAGACCGAGCCAACAGCGTAGCAAAAGAGGGAGCAGTGGGCAAAATCAGAACACCCGCCGCCAAGAGACTCCGCCTGCTACTGACCGCCGCCATCTGGGACCGAGCACCCCAAAGGCAGCTTCAAGGAGTTCCCTGGCATGGCACTTCTTCAAACAATGTGCTGACGACAAAACCCGAGTGGTTTGCACGCTGTGCCATCAGAGCCTGAAGCGAGGCATTAACGTTCTGAACCTTAGCACAACCTGCATGCAAAGCATGAACTGCAGTGGAGTAAACACCTTAAAAACAAGGAAGTCACTCAGGCTCCCCCTGCTGCCTCTTCTGCTGCTGCCGCCGCCTCGGCCTCTTCTGCTGCTGCCGCCGCCTCGGCCTCTTCTGCTGCTGCCGCCGCCTCGGCCTCTTCTGCTGCTGCCGCCGCCGCCTCGGCCTCTTCTGCTGCTGCCGCCGCCGCCTCGGCCTCTTCTGCTGCTGCCGCCGCCGCCTCGGCCTCTTCTGCTGCTGCCGCCGCCTCGGCCTCTTCTGCTGCTGCCGCCGCCTCGGCCTCTTCTGCTGCTGCCGCCGCCTCGGCCTCTTCTGCTGCTGCCGCCGCCTCGGCCTCTTCTGCTGCTGCTGCCGCCGCCTCGGCCTCTTCTGCTGCTGCTGCCGCCGCCTCCTCCTCGGCCTCTTCTGCTGCTGCTGCCGCCGCCTCCTCGGCCTCTTCCTCTGCCTCTGCCTCTGGAGGAACGTTTGCACCTGCCGCCCAGCAAACATGGGATGTACCACCAACACCACCACCTGCGTCACCAAGCATCTCAACCATGTCACACGGCAGCGTTCAGCTCTCCATCTCACAAACATTTGAGAGAAAGCGTATATTCCCACCTAGCCACCCTCGATCCCTGGCCCTCAATGCCAGCATTTCTAAACTACTGGCCTATGAAATGCTGTCATTTAGGCTGGTGGACACACACAGCTTCAAACAGCTCATGTCACTTGCTGTCCCACAGTATGTTGTTCCCAGCCGCCACTACTTCTCCAAGAGAGCCGTGCCTTCCCTGCACAAACAAGTGTCCGATAAAATCAAGTGTGCACTGCACAACGCCATCTGTGGCAAGGTCCACCTAACAACAGATACGTGGACCAGTAAGCACGGCCAGGGACGCTATATCTCCCTAACTGCACACTGGGTAAATGTAGTGGCGGCTGGGCCCCAGGCGGAGAGCTGTTTGGCGCACGTCCTTCCGCCGCCAAGGATCCCAGGGCAACATAATTTGCCTCCTGTCTCCTCCTCCTCCTCAGCTTCCTCCTCCTCTTCTTCCACCTGCTCATCCAGTCAGCCACACACCTTCACCACCAACTTCAGCACAGCCCGGGGTAAACGTCAGCAGGCCATTCTGAAACTCATATGTTTGGGGGACAGGCCCCACACCGCACAGGAGTTGTGGCGGGGTATAGAACAACAGACCGACGAGTGGTTGATGCCGGTGAGCCTCAAGCCGGCCTGGTAGGTGTGCAGCTCTGGGACTAGCCGGTTCGACGCACATCCCTTGCCTGGCGCATGTGCTGAATTTGGTGGTGCAGAAGTTCATTCGCAACTACCCCGACATGTCAGAGCTGCTGCATAAAGTGCGGGCCGTCTGTTCGCGCTTCCGGCGTTCACACCCTGCCGCTGCTCGCCTCATATGCGACGTACCCACCAGGTGGAACTCCACCTTGCATATGCTGGACAGACTGTGCGAGCAGCAGCAGGCCATAGTGGAGTTTCAGCTGCAGCACGCACGGGTCAGTCGCACTGTGGATCAGACACACTTCACCACCAATGACTGGGCCTCCATGCGAGACCTGTGTGCCCTGTTGCGCTGTTTCGAGTACTCCACCAACATGGCCAGTGGCGATGACGCCGTTACTCAGCGACTACAATACCACTTCTATGTCTCCTTGAGAAAACACTTAGAGCGATGATGGAAGAGGAGGTGGCCCCAGGAGAAAGAGGAGGAAAGAGGGGTCATTTTTTAGCACTTTCACGCCAGTCTCTTCGAAGGTGCACGCAGAGGGAGGTTTTTTGCAACACCAGAGGCCAGGTACAAATGTGGCCAGACAGGGCCCACTACTGGAGGACGAGAGATGAGAGGAGGTGGAGGAGGATGAGGACTGAAGCATGTTCACAGCGGGGTGGCACCCAAAGCAGCTCGGGCCCATCACTGGTTGCGTGGCTGGGGATAACACAGGACGATGACGATACGCTCCCACAGAGGAAAGCTTGTCCTTAACTCTGGGCAGCCTGGCACACATGAGCGACTAAATGCTGCAGTTGCCTGCGCAACGACAGCAGAGTTGCCCACATTTTAAGTGTGCGGACTACTGGGTTGCCACCCTGCTGGATCCCGGTACAAAGACAATGTGCCCACCTTACTTCCTACACTGGAGCGTGATAGGAAGATGCCGCGAGTACAAGCGCACATTGTCTAGACGCGCTACTGAGAGCATTCCCAAATGTCACAGGGGAACAAGTGAAGCCCAAGGCGAAGGCTAGAGGAGGAGCAAGAGGTCGCCAACGCAGCTGTGTCACGCCCAGCTCCTCTAGGGCAGGGTTAGCATGGCAGAGATGTGGAAAAGTTTTGTCAACACGCCACCGCTAAGTGCACCACCACCTGATACGGAACGTGTTAGCAGAAGGCAACATTTCACTAACATGGTGGAACAGTACCTGTGCACACCCTCCACGTACTGAACCAGGCATAGGATCCCACAGGACCTGTCCATCCCTTGTGCAGATTAGATAACTAACTACCTCCCCTTAACAATATATTATTCTACTCCAGGGCACTTCCTCATTCAATACTATTTTTAATTTCATTTTACCATTATATTGCGGGGCAACCCAAAGTTGAATGAACCTCTCCTCTGTCTGGGTGTCGGGGCCTAAATGTGTGACAGTGGCCTGTTCCAGTGGTTGTGACGTGAAGCCTGATTCTCTGCTATGACATGAAGACTGATTCTGCGCTGACATAAGGCCAGATTCTCTGTTACGGGACCTCTCTCCTGTGCCTGGGCCTAAATGTGTGACAGTGGCCTGTTCCAGTGGTGGGTGACGTGAAGCCTGATTCTCTGCTATGACCATGAAGACAGATTCTCTGCGCTGACATAAGGCCAGATTCTCTGTTAACGGGACCGCTCACCTCTGTCTGGGTGCCGGGGCCTAAATGATGTGACAGTGGCCTGTTCCAGTGGTGGGTGACGTGAAGCCTCTCTGCTATGACATGAATACAGATTCTGCGCAGGACATAAGGCCAGATTCTCTGTTACGGGACCTCTCTCCTCTGCCTGGTAGCCTGGGCTCCTAAATGTGTGACAGTGGCCTGTTCCAGTGGTGGGTGACGTGAAGCCTGATTCTCTGCTATGACATGAAGACAGATTCTGCGCTGACATAAGGCCAGATTCTCTGTATGGGACCCGCTCTCCTCTGTCTGGGTGCCGGGGCCTAAATGTGTGACAATGGCCTGTTCAGTGGTGGGTGACGTGAAGCCTGATTCTCTGCTATGACATGAAATACAGATTCTGCGCTGACATAAGGCCAGATTCTCTGTTACGGGACCTCTCTCCTCTGCCTGGGTGCCTGGGCCTAAATGTGTGACTGTGGCCTGTTCCAGTGGTGGGGTGACGTGAAGCCTGATTCTCTGCTATGACATGAAGACAGATTCTGCGCTGACATAAGGCCAGATTCTCTGTTACGGGACCTCTCTCCTCTGCCTGGGTGCCTGGGCCTAAATGTGTGACAGTGGCCTGTTCCAGTGGTGGGTGACGTGAAGCCTGATTCTCTGCTATGACATGAAGACAGATTCTGCGCTGACATAAGGCCAGATTCTCTGTTACGGGCCGCTCTCCTCTGTCTGGGTGCCGGGGCCTAAATGTGTGACAGTGGCCTGTTCCAGTGGTGGGTGATGTGAAGCCTGATTCTCTGCTATGACATGAAGACAGATTCTGCGCTGACATAAGGCAAGATTCTCTGTTACGGGACCTCTCTCCTCTGCATGGGTGCCTGGGCCTAAATGTGTGACAGTGGCCTGTTCCAGTGGTGTGTGACGTGATGCCTGATTCTCTGCTATGACATGAAGACAGATTCTGTGCTGACATAAGGCCAGATTCTCTGTTACGGGACCTCTCTCCTCTGTCTGGATGCCGGGGCCTAAATGTGTGACAGTGGCCTGTTCCAGTGGTGGGTGACGTGAAGCCTGATTCTCTGCTATGACATATAGACTGATTCTGCGCTGACATAAGGCCAGATTCTCTGTTACGGGACCTCTCTCCTCCCTGCCTGGGTGCCTGGGCCTAAATGTGTGACAGTGGCCTGTTCCAGTGGTGGGTGACGTGATGCCTGATTCTCTGCTATGACATGAAGACAGATTCTGTGCTGACATAAGGCCAGATTCTCTGTTACAGGACCTCTCTCCTCTGTCTGGGTGCCGTGCTAAATGTGTGACAGTGGCCTGTTCCAGTGGTGGGTGAACGTGAAGCCTGATTCTCTGCTATGACATGAAGACTGATTCTGCGCTGACATAAGGCCAGATTCTCTGTTACGGGACCTCTCTCCTCTGCCTGGGTGCCTGGGCCTAAATGTGTGACAGTGGCCTGTTCCAGTGTGTGGGTGACGTGACTGCCTGATTCTCTGCTATGACATGAAGACAGATTCTGTGCTGACATAAGGCCAGATTCTCTGTTACAGGACCCTCTCTGTCACGGCATGCCCATGACCGTGACTCCTTTACCGCATGCAGTTGCCTGCGGTTTTGTATGGGTGTTCAAACCACGGGTGAGGCCGCTTGTCTGTGGCCTCACTTGTGGTTGCCGCGGGAAACCAGTGTTGTATTTTGCAGCAGAGCAGCCTGAGCGTCGCTAGGCAGCTTGCTGCCCTGGCATGCGGTCACACCTAGCAACCTATGTTAGGTGTGTGTATGTTATGCACGTTGTATGTATTGTGTGCACTTCCCATTTATGTGTCTTTCCCTTCTGTGGTACTGGAAGGGTTAACTTCCTTCCCAGTGTGTGTGTGATGTCACTGGGTGTGTCCAACCCTTGGGTGTGGCCACTTGGGCCTATATAGACCCTCTCTCTAGCAGGGCTCAGTAGGTTGCTTCAGTCTTGCTAACTGAAGCAGCCTCCTGTGTTTTCCATCCGCCTGTGAGAGCCACCACTGTGGTCATAGTTTAAGTTTATGTTTTCCTGTACTATTTAGTGCTGCCATGTATCTGGGTTCCGGTGTGTGTATGAGTTTGTGCTGACGTCTGTCTGCTATTTGTGGACTTCAGCTTTCCTGCACACGGATCTAGTCAGCAGGGCTGTGGCAGGTGGCTGGAACTAGTGCAGCACCTGCCATATACATAGGCTTTTTATTTTTCCCCTTTTCCAGCAGCTTGGCCGTTGAGACTCCTGCTCCTCCGTGCTTAGGAGGAGTGGGTTGTCTTACTCAGCTCCTAGCTTAGGGCCATCTTGAGGGCTAGCAGGGACTTCTAGGTTCCGGAGCATGAGCCCTCCTACCATCAAGGTTGGCTCATGTAGCTAGGAGTCAGGGTCAGGTTAGGGATGCGTTTAGGAGGTGACCTGCTCCCTAATCCTGTCTTCTTGGTCAAGCAGCCATAACATCACCTGGCTCCAGCCGTGACACTCTCTCCTCTGTCTGGGTGCCGGGGCCTAAATGTGTGACAGTGGCCTGTTCCAGTGGTGGGTGACGTGAAGCCTGATTCTCTGCTATGACATGAAGACTGATTCTGCGCTGACATAAGGCCAGATTCTCTGTTACGGGACCTCTCTCCTCTGCCTGGGTGCCTGGGCCTAAATGTGTGACAGTGGGCCTGTTCCAGTGGTGGGTGACGTGATGCCTGATTCTCTGCTATGACATGAAGACAGATTCTGTGCTGACATAAGGCCAGATTCTCTGTTACAGGACCTCTCTCCTCTGTCTGGGTGCCGGGGGCCTAAATGTGTGACAGTGGCCTGTTCCAGTGGTGGGTGACGTGAAGCCTGATTCTCTGCTATGACATGAAGACAGATTCTGCGCTGACATGAGGCCAGATTCTCTGTTACGGGACCTCTCTCCTCTGCCTGGGTGCTTGGCCTAAATGTGTGACAGTGGCCTGTTCCAGTGGTGGGTGACGTGAAGCCTGATTCTCTGCTATAACATGAAGACAGATTCTGCGCTGACATAAGGCCAGATCTCTGTTACGGACCGCTCTCCTCTGTCTGGGTACCGGGGCCTAAATGTGTGACAGTGGCCTGTTCCAGTGGTGGGTGACGTGAAGCCTGATTCTCTGCTATGACATGAAGACAGATTCTGCGCTGACATAAGGCCAGATTCTCTGTTACGGGACCCGCTCTCCTCTGCCTGGGCGCCGGGGCCTAAATGTGTGACAGTGGCCTGTTCCAGTGGTGGGTGACGTGAAGCCTGATTCTCTGCTATGACATGAAGACTGATTCTGCGCTGACATAAGGCCAGATTCTCTGTTACGGGGACCGCTCTCCTCTGTCTGGGTGCCGGGGCCTAAATGTGTGACAATGGCCTGTTCCAGTGGTGGGTGACGTGAAGCCTGATTCTCTGCTATGACATGAATACAGATTCTGCGCTGACATAAGGCCAGATTCTCTGTTACGGGACCTCTCTCCTCTGCCTGGGTGCCTGGGCCTAAATGTGTGACAGTGGCCTGTTCCAGTGGTGGGTGACGTGAAGCCTGATTCTCTGCTATGACATGAATACAGATTCTGCGCTGACATAAGGCCAGATTCTCTGTTACGGGACCTCTCTCCTCTGCCTGGGTGCCTGGGCTTAAATGTGTGACAGTGGCCTGTTCCAGTGGTGGGTGACGTGAAGCCTGATTCTCTGCTATGACATGAAGACAGATTCTGCGCTGACATAAGGCCAGATTCTCTGTTACGGGACCTCTCTCCTCTGCCTGGGTGCCGGGGCCTAAATGTGTGACAGTGGCCTGTTCCAGTGGTGGGTGACGTGAAGCCTGATTTTCTGCTATGACATGAAGACAGATTCTGCGCTGACATAAGGCCAGATTCTCTGTTACGGGACCTCTCTCCTCTGCCTGGGTGCCTGGGCCTAAATGTGTGACAGTGGCCTGTTCCAGTGGTGGGTGACGTGATGCCTGATTCTCTGCTATGACATGAAGACAGATTCTGTCCTGACATAAGGCCAGATTCTCTGTTACAGGACCTCTCTCCTCTGTCTGGGTGCCGGGGCCTAAATGTGTGACAGTGGCCTGTTCCAGTGGTGGGTGACGTGAAGCCTGATTCTCTGCTATGACATGAAGACTGATTCTGCGCTGACATAAGGCCAGATTCTCTGTTACGGGACCTCTCTCCTCTGCCTGGGTGCCTGGGCCTAAATGTGTGACAGTGGCCTGTTCCAGTGGTGGGTGACGTGATGCCTGATTCTCTGCTATGACATGAAGACAGATTCTGTGCTGACATAAGGCCAGATTCTCTGTTACAGGACCTCTCTCCTCTGTCTGGGTGCCGGGGCCTAAATGTGTGACAGTGTCCTGTTCCAGTGGTGGGTGACGTGAAGCCTGATTCTCTGCTATGACATGAAGACTGATTCTGCGCTGACATAAGGCCAGATTCTCTGTTACGGGACCTCTCTCCTCTGCCTGGGTGCCTGGGCCTAAATGTGTGACAGTGGCCTGTTCCAGTGGTGGGTGACGTGAAGCCTGATTCTCTGCTATGACATGAAGACTGATTCTGCGCTGACATAAGGCCAGATTCTCTGTTACGGGACCTCTCTCCTCTGCCCTGGCCTAAATGTGTGACAGTGGCCTGTTCCAGAGGTGGTGGGTGACGTGATGCCTGATTCTCTGCTATGACATGAAGACAGATTCTGTGCTGACATAAGGCCAGATTCTCTGTTACAGGACCTCTCTCCTCTGTCTGGGTGCCGGGCCTAAATGTGTGACAGTGGCCTGTTCCAGTGGTGGGTGACGTGAAGCCTGATTCTCTGCTATGACATGAAGACTGATTCTGCGCTGACATAAGGCCAGATTCTCTGTTACGGGACCTCTCTCCTCTGCCTGGGTGCCGGGGCCTAAATGTGTGACAGTGCCCTGTTCCAGTGGTGGGTGACGTGAAGCCTGATTCTCTGCTATAACATGAAGACAGATTCTGCGCTGACATAAGGCCAGATTCTCTGTTACGGGACCGCTCTCCTATGTCTGGGTGCCGGGGCCTAAATGTGTGACAGTGGCCTGTTCCAGTGGTGGGTGACGTGAAGCCTGATTCTCTGCTATGACATGAAGACAGATTCTGCGCTGACATAAGGCCAGATTCTCTGTTACGGGACCGCTCTCCTCTGTCTGGGTGCCGGGGCCTAAATGTGTGACAGTGGCCTGTTCCAGTGGTGGGTGACGTGAAGCCTGATTCTCTGCTATGACATGAATACAGATTCTGCGCTGACATAAGGCCAGATTCTCTGTTACGGGACCTCTCTCCTCTGCCTGGGTGCCTGGGCCTAAATGTGTGACAGTGGCCTGTTCCAGTGGTGGGTGACGTGAAGCCTGATTCTCTGCTATGACATGAAGACAGATTCTGCGCTGACATAAGGCCAGATTCTCTGTTACGGGACCTCTCTCCTCTGCCTGGGTGCCTGGGCCTAAATGTGTGACAGTGGCCTGTTCCAGTGGTGGGTGACGTGATGCCTGATTCTCTGCTATGACATGAAGACAGATTCTGTGCTGACATAAGGCCAGATTCTCTGTTACAGGACCTCTCTCCTCTGTCTGGGTGCCGGGGCCTAAATGTGTGACAGTGGCCTGTTCCAGTGGTGGGTGACGTGAAGCCTGATTCTCTGCTATGACATGAAGACTGATTCTGCGCTGACATAAGGCCAGATTCTCTGTTACGGGACCTCTCTCCTCTGCCTGGGTGCCTGGGCCTAAATGTGTGACAGTGGCCTGTTCCAGTGGTGGGTGACGTGAAGCCTGATTCTCTGCTATGACATGAAGACAGATTCTGCGCTGACGTAAGGCCAGATTCTCTGTTACGGGACCGCTCTCCTCTGTCTGGGTGCCGGGGCCTAAATGTGTGACAGTGGCCTGTTCCAGTGGTGGGTGACGTGAAGCCTGATTCTCTGTTATGACATAAATACAGATTCTGCGCTGACATAAGGCCAGATTCTCTGTTACGGGACCTCTCTCCTCTGCCTGGGTGCCTGGGCCTAAATGTGTGACAGTGGCCTGTTCCAGTGGTGGGTGACGTGAAGCCTGATTCTCTGCTATGACATGAAGACAGATTCTGCGCTGACATAAGGCCAGATTCTCTGTTACGGGACCGCTCTCCTCTGTCTGGGTGCCGGGGCCTAAATGTGTGACAGTGGCCTGTTCCAGTGGTGGGTGACGTGAAGCCTGATTCTCTGCTATGACATGAATACTGATTCTGCGCTGACATAAGGCCAGATTCTCTGTTACGGGACCTCTCTCCTCTGCCTGGGTGCCTGGGCCTAAATGTGTGACAGTGGCCTGTTCCAGTGGTGGGTGACGTGAAGCCTGATTCTCTGCTATGACATGAAGACAGATTCTGCGCTGACATAAGGCCAGATTCTCTGTTACGGGACCTCTCTCCTCTGCCTGGGTGCCTGGGCCTAAATGTGTGACAGTGGCCTGTTCCAGTGGTGGGTGACGTGAAGCCTGATTCTCTGCTATGACATGAAGACAGATTCTGCGCTGACATAAGGCCAGATTCTCTGTTACGGGACCGCTCTCCTCTGTCTGGGTGCCGGGGCCTAAATGTGTGACAGTGGCCTGTTCCAGTGGTGGGTGACGTGAAGCCTGATTCTCTGCTATGACATGAAGACTGATTCTGCGCTGACATAAGGCCAGATTCTCTGTTACGGGACCTCTCTCCTCTGCCTGGGTGCCTGGGCCTAAATGTGTGACAGTGGCCTGTTCCAGTGGTGGGTGACGTGAAGCCTGATTCTCTGCTATGACATGAAGACTGATTCTGCGCTGACATAAGGCCAGATTCTCTGTTACGGGACCTCTCTCCTCTGCCTGGGTGCCTGGGCCTAAATGTGTGACAGTGGCCTGTTCCAGTGGTGGGTGACGTGATGCCTGATTCTCTGCTATGACATGAAGACAGATTCTGTGCTGACATAAGGCCAGATTCTCTGTTACAGGACCTCTCTCCTCTGTCTGGGTGCCGGGGCCTAAATGTGTGACAGTGGCCTGTTCCAGTGGTGGGTGACGTGAAGCCTGATTCTCTGCTATGACATGAAGACTGATTCTGCGCTGACATAAGGCCAGATTCTCTGTTACGGGACCTCTCTCCTCTGCCTGGGTGCCTGGGCCTAAATGTGTGACAGTGGCCTGTTCCAGTGGTGGGTGACGTGATGCCTGATTCTCTGCTATGACATGAAGACAGATTCTGTGCTGACATAAGGCCAGATTCTCTGTTACAGGACCTCTCTCCTCTGTCTGGGTGCCGGGGCCTAAATGTGTGACAGTGGCCTGTTCCAGTGGTGGGTGACGTGAAGCCTGATTCTCTGCTATGACATGAAGACAGATTCTGCGCTGACATAAGGCCAGATTCTCTGTTACGGGACCGCTCTCCTCTGTCTGGGTGCCGGGGCCTAAATGTGTGACAGTGGCCTGTTCCAGTGGTGGGTGACGTGATGCCTGATTCTCTGCTATGACATGAAGACAGATTCTGCGCTGACATAAGGCCAGATTCTCTGTTACGGGACCGCTCTCCTCTGTCTGGGTGCCGGGGCCTAAATGTGTGACAGTGGCCTGTTCCAGTGGTGGGTGACGTGAAGCCTGATTCTCTGCTATGACATGAAGACAGACTCTGCGCTGACGTAAGGCCAGATTCTCTGTTACGGGACCGCTCTCCTCTGTCTGGGTGCCGGGGCCTAAATGTGTGACAGTGGCCTGTTCCAGTGGTGGGTGACGTGAAGCCTGATTCTCTGTTATGACATAAATACAGATTCTGCGCTGACATAAGGCCAGATTCTCTGTTACGGGACCTCTCTCCTCTGCCTGGGTGCCTGGGCCTAAATGTGTGACAGTGGCCTGTTCCAGTGGTGGGTGACGTGAAGCCTGATTCTCTGCTATGACATGAAGACAGATTCTGCGCTGACATAAGGCCAGATTCTCTGTTACGGGACCGCTCTCCTCTGTCTGGGTGCCGGGGCCTAAATGTGTGACAGTGGCCTGTTCCAGTGGTGGGTGACGTGAAGCCTGATTCTCTGCTATGACATGAATACTGATTCTGCGCTGACATAAGGCCAGATTCTCTGTTACGGGACCTCTCTCCTCTGCCTGGGTGCCTGGGCCTAAATGTGTGACAAAGGCCTGTTCCAGTGGTGGGTGACGTGAAGCCTGATTCTCTGCTATGACATGAAGACAGATTCTGCGCTGACATAAGGCCAGATTCTCTGTTACGGGACCTCTCTCCTCTGCCTGGGTGCCTGGGCCTAAATGTGTGACAGTGGCCTGTTCCAGTGGTGGGTGACGTGAAGCCTGATTCTCTGCTATGACATGAAGACAGATTCTGCGCTGACATAAGGCCAGATTCTCTGTTACGGGACCGCTCTCCTCTGTCTGGGTGCCGGGGCCTAAATGTGTGACAGTGGCCTGTTCCAGTGGTGGGTGACGTGAAGCCTGATTCTCTGCTATGACATGAAGACAGATTCTGCGCTGACATAAGGCAAGATTCTCTGTTACGGGACCTCTCTCCTCTGCCTGGGTGCCTGGGCCTAAATGTGTGACAGTGGCCTGTTCCAGTGGTGTGTGACGTGATGCCTGATTCTCTGCTATGACATGAAGACAGATTCTGTGCTGACATAAGGCCAGATTCTCTGTTACAGGACCTCTCTCCTCTGTCTGGGTGCCGGGGCCTAAATGTGTGACAGTGGCCTGTTCCAGTGGTGGGTGACGTGAAGCCTGATTCTCTGCTATGACATGAAGACTGATTCTGCGCTGACATAAGGCCAGATTCTCTGTTACGGGACCTCTCTTCTCTGCCTGGGTGCCTGGGCCTAAATGTGTGACAGTGGCCTGTTCCAGTGGTGGGTGACGTGATGCCTGATTCTCTGCTATGACATGAAGACAGATTCTGTGCTGACATAAGGCCAGATTCTCTGTTACAGGACCTCTCTGTCACGGCCATGCCCATGACCGTGACTCCTTTACCGCATGCAGTTGCCTGCGGTTTTGTATGGGTGTTCAACCACGGGTGAGGGCCGATTGTCTGTGGCCTCACTTGTGGTTGCCGCGGGCAACCAGTGTTGTATTTTGCAGCAGAGCAGCCTGAGCGTCGCTAGGCAGCTTGCTGCCCTGGCATGCGGTCACACCTAGCAACCTATGTTAGGTGTGTGTATGTTATGCACGTTGTATGTATTGTGTGCACTTCCCATTTATGTGTCTTTCCCTTCTGTGGTACTGGAAGGGTTAACTTCCTTCCCAGTGTGTGTGTGATGTCACTGGGTGTGTCCAACCCTTGGGTGTGGCCACTTGGGCCTATATAGACCCTCTCTCTAGCAGGGCTCAGTAGGTTGCTTCAGTCTTGCTAACCAGCTCCTAGCTTAGGGCCATCTTGAGGGTTAGCAGGGACTTCTAGGTTCCGGAGCATGAGCCCTCCTACCATCAAGGTTGGCTCATGTAGCTAGGAGTCAGGGTCAGGTTAGGGATGCGTTTAGGAGGTGACCTGCTCCCTAATCCTGTCTTCTTGGTCAAGCAGCCATAACATCACCTGGCTCCAGCCGTGACACTCTCTCCTCTGTCTGGGTGCTGGGGCCTAAATGTGTGACAGTGGCCTGTTCCAGTGGTGGGTGACGTGAAGCCTGATTCTCTGCTATGACATGAAGACTGATTCTGCGCTGACATAAGGCCAGATTCTCTGTTACGGGACCTCTCTCCTCTGCCTGGGTGCCTGGGCCTAAATGTGTGACAGTGGCCTGTTCCAGTGGTGGGTGATGTGATGCCTGATTCTCTGCTATGACATGAAGACAGATTCTGTGCTGACATAAGGCCAGATTCTCTGTTACAGGACCTCTCTCCTCTGTCTGGGTGCCGGGGCCTAAATGTGTGACAGTGGCCTGTTCCAGT
Organism: Bufo bufo; assembly: GCF_905171765.1. Classification (NCBI taxonomy): domain Eukaryota; kingdom Metazoa; phylum Chordata; class Amphibia; order Anura; family Bufonidae; genus Bufo; species Bufo bufo. The sequence continues at coordinate 50,101,141 of NC_053398.1, forward strand.
GGTGGGTGACGTGAAGCCTGATTCTCTGCTATGACATGAAGACAGATTCTGCGCTGACATGAGGCCAGATTCTCTGTTACGGGACCTCTCTCCTCTGCCTGGGTGCTTGGGCCTAAATGTGTGACAGTGGCCTGTTCCAGTGGTGGGTGACGAGAAGCCTGATTCTCTGCTATAACATGAAGACAGATTCTGCGCTGACATAAGGCCAGATTCTCTGTTACGGGACCGCTCTCCTATGTCTGGGTGCCGGGGCCTAAATGTGTGACAGTGGCCTGTTCCAGTGGTGGGTGACGTGAAGCCTGATTCTCTGCTATGACATGAAGACAGATTCTGCGCTGACATAAGGCCAGATTCTCTGTTACGGGACCGCTCTCCTCTGTCTGGGTGCCGGGGCCTAAATGTGTGACAGTGGCCTGTTCCAGTGGTGGGTGACGTGAAGCCTGATTCTCTGCTATGACTTGAATACAGATTCTGCGCTGACATAAGGCCAGATTCTCTGTTACGGGACCTCTCTCCTCTGCCTGGGTGCCTGGGCCTAAATGTGTGACAGTGGCCTGTTCCAGTGGTGGGTGACGTGAAGCCTGATTCTCTGCTATGACATGAAGACAGATTCTGCGCTGACATAAGGCCAGATTCTCTGTTACGGGACCTCTCTCCTCTGCCTGGGTGCCTGGGCCTAAATGTGTGACAGTGGCCTGTTCCAGTGGTGGGTGACGTGAAGCCTGATTCTCTGCTATGACATGAAGACAGATTCTGCGCTGACATAAGGCCAGATTCTCTGTTACGGGACCTCTCTCCTCTGCCTGGGTGCCTGGCCTAAATGTGTGACAGTGGCCTGTTCCAGTGGTGGGTGACGTGAAGCCTGATTCTCTGCTATGACATGAAGACAGATTCTGCGCTGACATAAGGCCAGATTCTCTGTTACGGGACCGCTCTCCTCTGTCTGGGTGCCGGGGCCTAAATGTGTGACAGTGGCCTGTTCCAGTGGTGGGTGACGTGAAGCCTGATTCTCTGCTATGACATGAAGACAGATTCTGCGCTGACATAAGGCTAGATTCTCTGTTACGGGACCTCTCTCCTCTGCCTGGGTGCCTGGGCCTAAATGTGTGACAGTGGCCTGTTCCAGTGGTGGGTGACGTGATGCCTGATTCTCTGCTATGACATGAAGACAGATTCTGTGCTGACATAAGGACAGATTCTCTGTTACAGGACCTCTCACCTCTGTCTGGGTGCCGGGGACTAAATGTGTGACAGTGGCCTGTTCCAGTGGTGGGTGACGTGAAGCCTGATTCTCTGCTATGACATGAAGACTGATTCTGTGCTGACATAAGGCCAGATTCTCTGTTACAGGACCTCTCTCCTCTGTCTGGGTGCCGGGCCCTAAATGTGTGACAGTGGCCTGTTCCAGTGGTGGGTGACGTGAAACCTTATTCTCTGCTATGACATGAAGACTGAATCTGCGCTGACATAAGGCCAGATTCTCTGTTACGGGACCTCTCTCCTTTGCCTGGGTGCCTGGGCCTAAATGTGTGACAGTGGCCTGTTCCAGTGGTGGGTGACGTGATGCCTGATTCTCTGCTATGACATGAAGACAGATTCTGTGCTGACATAAGGCCAGATTCTCTGTTACAGGACCTCTCTCCTCTGTCTGGGTGCCGGGGCCTAAATGTGTGACAGTGGCCTGTTCCAGTGGTGGGTGACGTGAAGCCTGATTCTCTGCTATGACTTGAATACAGATTCTGCGCTGACATAAGGCCAGATTCTCTGTTACGGGACCTCTCTCCTCTGCCTGGGTGCCTGGGCCTAAATGTGTGACAGTGGCCTGTTCCAGTGGTGGGTGACGTGAAGCCTGATTCTCTGCTATGACATGAAGACAGATTCTGCGCTGACATAAGGCCAGATTCTCTGTTACGGGACCTCTCTCCTCTGCCTGGGTGCCTGGGCCTAAATGTGTGACAGTGGCCTGTTCCAGTGGTGGGTGACGTGAAGCCTGATTCTCTGCTATGACATGAAGACAGATTCTGCGCTGACATAAGGCCAGATTCTCTGTTACGGGACCTCTCTCCTCTGCCTGGGTGCCTGGGCCTAAATGTGTGACAGTGGCCTGTTCCAGTGGTGGGTGACGTGAAGCCTGATTCTCTGCTATGACATGAAGACAGATTCTGCGCTGACATAAGGCCAGATTCTCTGTTACGGGACCGCTCTCCTCTGTCTGGGTGCCGGGGCCTAAATGTGTGACAGTGGCCTGTTCCAGTGGTGGGTGACGTGAAGCCTGATTCTCTGCTATGACATGAAGACAGATTCTGCGCTGACATAAGGCTAGATTCTCTGTTACTGGACCTCTCTCCTCTGCCTGGGTGCCTGGGCCTAAATGTGTGACAGTGGCCTGTTCCAGTGGTGGGTGACGTGATGCCTGATTCTCTGCTATGACATGAAGACAGATTCTGTGCTGACATAAGGACAGATTCTCTGTTACAGGACCTCTCACCTCTGTCTGGGTGCCGGGGACTAAATGTGTGACAGTGGCCTGTTCCAGTGGTGGGTGACGTGAAGCCTGATTCTCTGCTATGACATGAAGACTGATTCTGCGCTGACATAAGGCCAGATTCTCTGTTACGGGACCTCTCTCCTCTGCCTGGGTGCCTGGGCCTAAATGTGTGACAGTGGCCTGTTCCAGTGGTGGGTGACGTGATGCCTGATTCTCTGCTATGACATGAAGACAGATTCTGTGCTGACATAAGGCCAGATTCTCTGTTACAGGACCTCTCTCCTCTGTCTGGGTGCCAGGCCCTAAATGTGTGACAGTGGCCTGTTCCAGTGGTGGGTGACGTGAAACCTTATTCTCTGCTATGACATGAAGACTGAATCTGCGCTGACATAAGGCCAGATTCTCTGTTACGGGACCTCTCTCCTCTGCCTGGGTGCCTGGGCCTAAATGTGTGACAGTGGCCTGTTCCAGTGGTGGGTGACGTGATGCCTGATTCTCTGCTATGACATGAAGACAGATTCTGTGCTGACATAAGGCCAGATTCTCTGTTACAGGACCTCTCTCCTCTGTCTGGGTGCCGGGGCCTAAATGTGTGACAGTGGCCTGTTCCAGTGGTGGGTGACTTGAAGCCTGATTCTCTGCTATGACATGAAGACAGATTCTGCGCTGACATAAGGCCAGATTCTCTGTTACAGGACCTCTCTCCTCTGCCTGGGTGCCTGGGCCTAAATGTGTGACAGTGGCCTGTTCCAGTGGTGGGTGACGTGATGCCTGATTCTCTGCTATATGGAACAGAAGACCGGCACTTCACAGGTGGAATCTTCAAACTTTTATTTCAGCATAGGAGGAAATAGCACAGATGCGACACGTGTTTCGGCTCAGGTGTGAGCCTTTGTCAAGCATAATGAACTATTGCATGAAACACATTTAAATAGGCCGCCTACATGGGCGTCGAACGTGATGAAGTCACATCACCATGGGAACGGAGATACAAATCATAAGGTGCAACAATTCTCTACATTGTTGCAACAAGGTACTATGCTGTATGTGATACAATTACATCTTTAAGAGTATTACAGAAAAGAGAAATCAATAGTAGACATGGGATACAATAAATCTAGAAATTACAATAAACATATTCAATGTAATGATAATAATAATCATCTATTTGAGAACTAAATAACCCACTGGCTGTCTCAAAATATCAACATATTAAATCTTGCTGCTCTTTTTTCTTTTTTTCAGATGCTTCATTATTTTCATTTTCTCTGTGACTGAATGAATAAAGAATACATATAGTACATTAAAAATGTAATTGCAGTAGAATTTCCTTTTGGATCTTACAGGAATGCACTCAAATCATATTCTCGATTTAAACCTTTCGGTTCAATGGTCTGCAGGGTGTGAATCCAAAAACTTTCACGTTTTTTCAGTAATAGCAACCTGTTGCCACCTCTGCGCGGTGGCAGTACCTGCTCAATTATTTGAAACCTTAATTGTGAGACATTGTGAGCACACCTGTCAAAATGAAGGGGAACAGGCAATAGCAAATTTTTCTTACGTATGGTGGATTTGTGATTACTGAACCTGTCCTACATTCGGACAGATGTCTCACCAATGTACAATAAGCCACAAGGGCATTTTAGCAGATATACAACAAAATTGCTATCGCAAGTGATATCACCCCTGGATAAATAAGTTTCGTCATGTGGTTAATAAACACTGGGGGATTATGCGCTCAGCTTATCCAGATGTTGCCGAATTCCACGATATCCCTATTCTTTATTCATTCAGTCACAGAGAAAATGAAAATAATGAAGCATCTGAAAAAAAGAAAAAAGAGCAGCAAGATTTAATATGTTGATATTTTGAGACAGCCAGTGGGTTATTTAGTTCTCAAATAGATGATTATTATTATCATTACATTGAATATGTTTATTGTAATTTCTAGATTTATTGTATCCCATGTCTACTATTGATTTCTCTTTTCTGTAATACTCTTAAAGATGTAATTGTATCACATACAGCATAGTACCTTGTTGCAACAATGTAGAGAATTGTTGCACCTTATGATTTGTATCTCCGTTCCCATGGTGATGTGACTTCATCACGTTCGACGCCCATGTAGGCGGCCTATTTAAATGTGTTTCATGCAATAGTTCATTATGCTTGACAAAGGCTCACACCTGAGCCGAAACACGTGTCGCATCTGTGCTATTTCCTCCTATGCTGAAATAAAAGTTTGAAGATTCCACCTGTGAAGTGCCGGTCTTCTGTTCCATATTGCAAGTGGACTTTTCATACCCTGGACGCGTGCACCACGACTCTGCCAGAGGAGTGCCGACTGCTTTCCCCTTTTTGGTATTCTCTGATTCTCTGCTATGACATGAAGACAGATTCTGTGCTGACATAAGGCCAGATTCTCTGTTACAGGACCTCTCTCTTCTGTCTGGGTGCCGGGGCCTAAATGTGTGACAGTGGCCTGTTCCAGTGGTGGGTGACGTGAAGCCTGATTCTCTGCTATGACATGAAGACAGATTCTGCGCTGACATAAGGCCAGATTCTCTGCTACGGGACCTCTCTCCTCTGCCTGGGTGCCTGGGCCTAAATGTGTGACAGTCGCCTGTTCCAGTGGTGGGTGACGTGATGCCTGATTCTCTGCTATGACATGAAGACAGATTCTGTGCTGACATAAGGCCAAATTCTCTGTTACAGGACCTCTCTCCTCTGTCTGGGTGCCGGGGCCTAAATGTGTGACAGTGGCCTGTTCCAGTGGTGGGTGACGTGAAGCCTGATTCTCTGCTATGACATGAAGACTGATTCTGCGCTGACATAAGGCCAGATTCTCTGTTACGGGACCTCTCTCCTCTGCCTGGGTGCCTGGGCCTAAATGTGTGACAGTGGCCTGTTCCAGTGGTGGGTGACGTGATGCCTGATTCTCTGCTATGACATGAAGACAGAATCTGTGCTGACATAAGGCCAGATTCTCTGTTACAGGACCTCTCTCCTCTGTCTGGGTGCCGGGGCCTAAATGTGTGACAGTGGCCTGTTCCAGTGGTGGGTGACGTGAAACCTGATTCTCTGCTATGACATGAAGACTGATTCTGCGCTGACATAAGGCCAGATTCTCTGTTACGGGACCTCTCTCCTCTGCCTGGGTGCCTGGGCCTAAATGTGTGACAGTGGCCTGTTCCAGTGGTGGGTGACGTGATGCCTGATTCTCTGCTATGACATGAAGACAGATTCTGTGCTGACATAAGGCCAGATTCTCTGTTACGGGACCTCTCTCCTCTGCCTGGGTGCCTGGGCCTAAATGTGTGACAGTGGCCTGTTCCAGTGGTGGGTGACGTGATGCCTGATTCTCTGCTATGACATGAAGACAGATTCTTTGCTGACATAAGGCCAGATTCTCTGTTACAGGACCTCTCTCCTCTGTCTGGGTGCCGGGGCCTAAATGTGTGACAGTGGCCTGTTCCAGTGGTGGGTGACGTGAAGCCTGATTCTCTGCTATGACATGAAGACAGATTCTGCGCTGACATAAGGCCAGATTCTCTGTTACGGGACCGCTCTCCTCTGTCTGGGTGCCGGGGCTTAAATGTGTGACAGTGGCCTGTTCCAGTGGTGGGTGACGTGATGCCTGATTCTCTGCTTTGACATGAAGACAGATTCTGCGCTGACATAAGGCCAGATTCTCTGTTACGGGACCGCTCTCCTCTGTCTGGGTGCCGGGGCCTAAATGTGTGACAGTGGCCTGTTCCAGTGGTGGGTGACGTGAAGCCTGATTCTCTGCTATGACATGAAGACAGATTCTGCGCTGACGTAAGGCCAGATTCTCTGTTACGGGACCGCTCTCCTCTGTCTGGGTGCCGGGGCCTAAATGTGTGACAGTGGCCTGTTCCAGTGGTGGGTGACGTGAAGCCTGATTCTCGGCTATGACATGAATACAGATTCTGCGCTGACATAAGGCCAGATTCTCTGTTACGGGACCTCTCTCCTCTGCCTGGGTGCCTGGGCCTAAATGTGTGACAGTGTCCTGTTCCAGTGGTGGGTGACGTGATGCCTGATTCTCTGCTATGACATGAAGACAGATTCTGCGCTGACATAAGGCCAGATTCTCTGTTACGGGACCGCTCTCCTCTGTCTGGATGCCGGGGCCTAAATGTGTGACAGTGGCCTGTTCCAGTGGTGGGTGACGTGATGCCTGATTCTCTGCTATGACATGAAGACAGATTCTGTGCTGACATAAGGCCAGATTCTCTGTTACAGGACCTCTCTCCTCTGTCTGGGTGCCGGGGCCTAAATGTGTGACAGTGGCCTGTTCCAGTGGTGGGTGACGTGAAGCCTGATTCTCTGCTATGACATGAAGACTGATTCTGCGCTGACATAAGGCCAGATTCTCTGTTACGGGACCTCTCTCCTCTGCCTGGGTGCTTGGGCCTAAATGTGTGACAGTGGCCTGTTCCAGTGGTGGGTGACGTGAAGCCTGATTCTCTGCTATGACATGAAGACAGATTCTGCGCTGACATAAGGCCAGATTCTCTGTTACGGGACCGCTCTCCTCTACCTGGGTGCCTGGGCCTAAATGTGTGACAGTGGCCTGTTCCAGTGGTGGGTGACGTGAAGCCTGATTCTCTGCTATGACATGAAGACAGATTCTGCGCTGACATAAGGCCAGATTCTCTGTTACGGGACCTCTCTCCTCTGCCTGGGTGCCTGGGCCTAAATGTGTGACAGTGGCCTGTTCCAGTGGTGGGTGACGTGAAGCCTGATTCTCTGCTATGACATGAAGGCAGATTCTGCGCTGACATAAGGCCAGATTCTCTGTTACGGGACCTCTCTCCTCTGCCTGGGTGCCTGGGCCTAAATGTGTGACAGTGGCCTGTTCCAGTGGTGGGTGACGTAAAGCCTGATTCTCTGCTATGACATGAAGACAGATTCTGCGCTGACATAAGGCCAGATTCTCTGTTACGGGACCTCTCTCCTCTGCCTGGGTGCCTGGGCCTAAATGTGTGAGAGTGGCCTGTTCCAGTGGTGGGTCACGTGAAGCCTGATTCTCTGCTATGACATGAAGACAGATTCTGCGCTGACATAAGGCCAGATTCTCTGTTACGGGACCGCTCTCCTCTGTCTGGGTGCCGGGGCCTAAATGTGTGACAGTGGCCTGTTCCAGTGGTGGGTGACGTGAAGCCTGATTCTCTGCTATGACATGAAGACAGATTCTGCGCTGACATAAGGCCAGATTCTCTGTTACGGGACCTCTCTCCTCTGCCTGGGTGCCTGGGCCTAAATGTGTGACAGTGGCCTGTTCCAGTGGTGGGTGACGTGAAGCCTGATTCTCTGCTATGACATGAAGACAGATTCTGTGCTGACATAAGGCCAGATTCTCTGTTACAGGACCTCTCTTCTCTGTCTGGGTGCCGGGGCCTAAATGTGTGACAGTGGCCTGTTCCAGTGGTGGGTGACGTGAAGCCTGATTCTCTGCTATGACATGAAGACTGATTCTGCGCTGACATAAGGCCAGATTCTCTGTTACGGGACCTCTCTCCTCTGCCTGGGTGCCTGGGCCTAAATGTGTGACAGTGGCCTGTTCCAGTGGTGGGTGACGTCTCTGCTATGACATGAAGACAGATTCTGTGCTGACATAAGGCCAGATTCTCTGTTACAGGACCTCTCTCCTCTGTCTGGGTGCCGGGGCCTAAATGTGTGACAGTGGCCTGTTCCAGTGGTGGGTGACGTGATGCCTGATTCTCTGCTATGACATGAAGACAGATTCTGTGCTGACATAAGGCCAGATTCTCTGTTACAGGACCTCTCTCCTCTGTCTGGGTGCCGGGGCCTAAATGTGTGACAGTGGCCTGTTCCAGTGGTGGGTGACTTGAAGCCTGATTCTCTGCTATGACATGAAGACTGATTCTGCGCTGACATAAGGCCAGATTCTCTGTTACGGGACCTCTCTCCTCTGCCTGGGTGCCTGGGCCTAAATGTGTGACAGTGGCCTGTTCCAGTGGTGGGTGACGTGATGCCTGATTCTCTGCTATGACATGAAGACAGATTCTGTGCTGACATAAGGCCAGATTCTCTGTTACAGGACCTCTCTCCTCTCTCTGGGTGCCGGGGCCTAAATGTGTGACAGTGGCCTGTTCCAGTGGTGGGTGACTTGAAGCCTGATTCTCTGCTATGACATGAAGACTGATTCTGCGCTGACATAAGGCCAGATTCTCTGTTACGGGACCTCTCTCCTCTGCCTGGGTGCCTGGGCCTAAATGTGTGACAGTGGCCTGTTCCAGTGGTGGGTGACGTGATGCCTGATTCTCTGCTATGACATGAAGACAGATTCTGTGCTGACATAAGGCCAGATTCTCTGTTACAGGACCTCTCTCCTCTGTCTGGGTGCCGGGGCCTAAATGTGTGACAGTGGCCTGTTCCAGTGGTGGGTGACGTGAAGCCTGATTCTCTGCTATGACATGAAGACAGATTCTGCGCTGACATAAGGCCAGATTCTCTGTTACGGGACCGCTCTCCTCTGTCTGGGTGCCGGGGCTTAAATGTGTGACAGTGGCCTGTTCCAGTGGTGGGTGACGTGATGCCTGATTCTCTGCTTTGACATGAAGACAGATTCTGCGCTGACATAAGGCCAGATTCTCTGTTACGGGACGGCTCTCCTCTGTCTGGGTGTCGGGGCCTAAATGTGTGACAGTGGCCTGTTCCAGTGGTGGGTGACGTGAAGCCTGATTCTCTGCTATGACATGAAGACAGATTCTGCGCTGACATAAGGCCAGATTCTCTGTTACGGGACCGCTCTCCTCTGTCTGGATGCCGGGGCCTAAATGTGTGACAGTGGCCTGTTCCAGTGGTGGGTGACGTGAAGCCTGATTCTCTGCTATGACATGAATACAGATTCTGCGCTGACATAAGGCCAGATTCTCTGTTACGGGACCTCTTTCCTCTGCCTGGGTGCCTGGGCCTAAATGTGTGACAGTGGCCTGTTCCAGTGGGGGGTGCCGTGAAGCCTGATTCTCTGCTATGACATGAAGAGAGATTCTGCGCTGACATAAGGCCAGATTCTCTGTTACGGGACCTCTCTCCTCTACCTGGGTGCCTGGGCCTAAATGTGTGACAGTGGCCTGTTCCAGTGGTGGGTGACGTGAAGCCTGATTCTCTGCTATGACATGAAGACAGATTCTGCGCTGACATAAGGCCAGATTCTCTGTTACGGGACCTCTCTCCTCTGCCTGGGTGCCTGGGCCTAAATGTGTGACAGTGGCCTGTTCCAGTGGTGGGTGACGTGAAGCCTGATTCTCTGCTATGACATGAAGACAGATTTTGCGCTGACATAAGGCCAGATTCTCTGTTACGGGACCGCTCTCCTCTGTCTGGGTGCCGGGGCCTAAATGTGTGACAGTGGCCTGTTCCAGTGGTGGGTGACGTGAAGCCTGATTCTCTGCTATGACATGAAGACAGATTCTGCGCTGACATAAGGCCAGATTCTCTGTTACAGGACCTCTCTCCTCTGTCTGGGTGCCGGGGCCTAAATATGTGACAGTGGCCTGTTCCAGTGGTGGGTGACGTGAAGCCTGATTCTCTGCTATGACATGAAGACTGATTCTGCGCTGACATAAGGCCAGATTCTCTGTTACGGGACCTCTCTCCTCCCTGCCTGGGTGCCTGGGCCTAAATGTGTGACAGTGGCCTGTTCCAGTGGTGGGTGACGTGATGCCTGATTCTCTGCTATGACATGAAGACAGATTCTGTGCTGACACAAGGCCAGATTCTCTGTTACAGGACCTCTCTCCTCTGTCTGGGTGCCGGGGCCTAAATGTGTGACAGTGGCCTGTTCCAGTGGTGGGTGACGTGAAGCCTGATTCTCTGCTATGACATGAAGACTGATTCTGCGCTGACATAAGGCCAGATTCTCTGTTACGGGACCTCTCTCCTCTGCCTGGGTGCCTGGGCCTAAATGTGTGACAGTGGCCTGTTCCAGTGGTGGGTGACGTGATGCCTGATTCTCTGCTATGACATGAAGACAGATTCTGTGCTGACATAAGGCCAGATTCTCTGTTACAGGACCTCTCTCTCACGGCCATGCCCATGACCGTGACTCCTTTACCGCATGCAGTTGCCTGCGGTTTTGTATGGGTGTTCAACCACGGGTGAGGGCCGCTTGTCTGTGGCCTCACTTGTGGTTGCCGCGGGCAACCAGTGTTGTATTTTGCAGCAGAGCAGCCTGAGCGTCGCTAGGCAGCTTGCTGCCCTGGCATGCGGTCACACCTAGCAACCTATGTTAGGTGTGTGTATGTTATGCACGTTGTATGTATTGTGTGCACTTCCCATTTATGTGTCTTTCCCTTCTGTGGTACTGGAAGGGTTAACTTCCTTCCCAGTGTGTGTGTGATGTCACTGGGTGTGTCCAACCCTTGGGTGTGGCCACTTGGGCCTATATAGACCCTCTCTCTAGCAGGGCTCAGTAGGTTGCTTCAGTCTTGCTAACTGAAGCAGCCTCCTGTGTTTTCCATCCGCCTGTGAGAGCCACCACTGTGGTCATAGTTTAAGTTTATGTTTTCCTGTACTATTTAGTGCTGCCATGTATCTGGGTTCCGGTGTGTGGATGAGTTTGTGCTGACGTCTGTCTGCTATTTGTGGACTTTAGCTTTCCTGCACACGGATCTAGTCAGCAGGGCTGTGGCAGGTGGCTGGAACTAGTGCAGCACCTGCCATATACATAGGCTGTTTATGTTTCCCCTTTTCCAGCAGCTTGGCCGTTGAGACTCCTGCTCCTCCGTGCTTAGGAGGAGTGGGTTGTCTTACTCAGCTCCTAGCTTAGGGCCATCTTGAGGGCTAGCAGGGACTTCTAGGTTCCGGAGCATGAGCCCTCCTACCATCAAGGTTGGCTCATGTAGCTAGGAGTCAGGGTCAGGTTAGGGATGCGTTTAGGAGGTGACCTGCTCCCTAATCCTGTCTTCTTGGTCAAGCAGCCATAACATCACCTGGCTCCAGCCGTGACACTCTCTCCTCTGCCTGGGTGCCGGGGCCTAAATGTGTGACAGTGGCCTGTTCCAGTGGTGGGTGACGTGAAGCCTGATTCTCTGCTATGACATGAAGACAGATTCTGCGCTGACATAAGGCCAGATTCTCTGTTACGGGACCTCTCTCCTCTGCCTGGGTGCCTGGGCCTAAATGTGTGACAGTGGCCTGTTCCAGTGGTGGGTGACTTGAAGCCTGATTCTCTGCTATGACATGAAGACTGATTCTGCGCTGACATAAGGCCAGATTCTCTGTTACGGGACCTCTCTCCTCTGCCTGGGTGCCTGGGCCTAAATGTGTGACAGTGGCCTGTTCCAGTGGTGGGTGACGTGATGCCTGATTCTCTGCTATGACATGAAGACAGATTCTGTGCTGACATAAGGCCAGATTCTCTGTTACAGGACCTCTCTCCTCTGTCTGGGTGCCGGGGCCTAAATGTGTGACAGTGGCCTGTTCCAGTGGTGGGTGACTTGAAGCCTGATTCTCTGCTATGACATGAAGACTGATTCTGCGCTGACATAAGGCCAGATTCTCTGTTACGGGACCTCTCTCCTCTGCCTGGGTGCCTGGGCCTAAATGTGTGACAGTGGCCTGTTCCAGTGGTGGGTGACGTGATGCCTGATTCTCTGCTATGACATGAAGACAGATTCTGTGCTGACATAAGGCCAGATTCTCTGTTACAGGACCTCTCTCCTCTGTCTGGGTGCCGGGGCCTAAATGTGTGACAGTGGCCTGTTCCAGTGGTGGGTGACGTGAAGCCTGATTCTCTGCTATGACATGAAGACAGATTCTGCGCTGACATAAGGCCAGATTCTCTGTTACGGGACCGCTCTCCTCTGTCTAGGTGCCGGGGCTTAAATGTGTGACAGTGGCCTGTTCCAGTGGTGGGTGACGTGATGCCTGATTCTCTGCTTTGACATGAAGACAGATTCTGCGCTGACATAAGGCCAGATTCTCTGTTACGGGACGGCTCTCCTCTGTCTGGGTGCCGGGGCCTAAATGTGTGACAGTGGCCTGTTCCAGTGGTGGGTGACGTGAAGCCTGATTCTCTGCTATGACATGAAGACAGATTCTGCGCTGACGTAAGGCCTGATTCTCTGTTACGGGACCGCTCTCCTCTGTCTGGGTGCCGGGGCCTAAATGTGTGACAGTGGCCTGTTCCAGTGGTGGGTGACGTGAAGCCTGATTCTCTGCTATGACATGAATACAGATTCTGCGCTGACATAAGGACAGATTCTCTGTTACGGGACCTCTCTCCTCTGCCTGGGTGCCTGGGCCTAAATGTGTGACAGTGGCCTGTTCCAGTGGTGGGTGACGTGAAGCTTGATTCTCTGCTATGACATGAAGACAGATTCTGCGCTGACATAAGGCCAGATTCTCTGTTACGGGACCTCTCTCCTCTGTCTGGATGCCGGGGCCTAAATGTGTGACAGTGGCCTGTTCCAGTGGTGGGTGACGTGAAGCCTGATTCTCTGCTATGACATGAATACAGATTCTGCGCTGACATAAGGCCAGATTCTCTGTTACGGGACCTCTTTCCTCTGCCTGGGTGCCTGGGCCTAAATGTGTGACAGTGGCCTGTTCCAGTGGTGGGTGCCGTGAAGCCTGATTCTCTGCTATGACATGAAGAGAGATTCTGCGCTGACATAAGGCCAGATTCTCTGTTACGGGACCTCTCTCCTCTGTCTGGGTGCCGGGGCCTAAATGTGTGACAGTGGCCTGTTCCAGTGGTGGGTGACGTGAAGCCTGATTCTCTGCTATGACATGAAGACTGATTCTGCGCTGACATAAGGCCAGATTCTCTGTTACGGGACCTCTCTTCTCTGCCTGGGTGCCTGGGCCTAAATGTGTGACAGTGGCCTGTTCCAGTGGTGGGTGACTTGAAGCCTGATTCTCTGCTATGACATGAAGACTGATTCTGCGCTGACATAAGGCCAGATTCTCTGTTACGGGACCTCTCTCCTCTGCCTGGGTGCCTGGGCCTAAATGTGTGACAGTGGCCTGTTCCAGTGGTGGGTGACGTGATGCCTGATTCTCTGCTATGACATGAAGACAGATTCTGTGCTGACATAAGGCCAGATTCTCTGTTACAGGACCTCTCTCCTCTGTCTGGGTGCCGGGGCCTAAATGTGTGACAGTGGCCTGTTCCAGTGGTGGGTGACTTGAAGCCTGATTCTCTGCTATGACATGAAGACTGATTCTGCGCTGACATAAGGCCAGATTCTCTGTTACGGGACCTCTCTCCTCTGCCTGGGTGCCTGGGCCTAAATGTGTGACAGTGGCCTGTTCCAGTGGTGGGTGACGTGATGCCTGATTCTCTGCTATGACATGAAGACAGATTCTGTGCTGACATAAGGCCAGATTCTCTGTTACAGGACCTCTCTCCTCTGTCTGGGTGCCGGGGCCTAAATGTGTGACAGTGGCCTGTTCCAGTGGTGGGTGACGTGAAGCCTGATTCTCTGCTATGACATGAAGACAGATTCTGCGCTGACATAAGGCCAGATTCTCTGTTACGGGACCGCTCTCCTCTGTCTAGGTGCCGGGGCTTAAATGTGTGACAGTGGCCTGTTCCAGTGGTGGGTGACGTGATGCCTGATTCTCTGCTTTGACATGAAGACAGATTCTGCGCTGACATAAGGCCAGATTCTCTGTTACGGGACCGCTCTCCTCTGTCTGGGTGCCGGGGCCTAAATGTGTGACAGTGGCCTGTTCCAGTGGTGGGTGACGTGAAGCCTGATTCTCTGCTATGACATGAAGACAGATTCTGCGCTGACGTAAGGCCTGATTCTCTGTTACGGGACCGCTCTCCTCTGTCTGGGTGCCGGGGCCTAAATGTGTGACAGTGGCCTGTTCCAGTGGTGGGTGACGTGAAGCCTGATTCTCTGCTATGACATGAATACAGATTCTGCGCTGACATAAGGACAGATTCTCTGTTACGGGACCTCTCTCCTCTGCCTGGGTGCCTGGGCCTAAATGTGTGACAGTGGCCTGTTCCAGTGGTGGGTGACGTGAAGCCTGATTCTCTGCTATGACATGAAGACAGATTCTGCGCTGACATAAGGCCAGATTCTCTGTTACGGGACCTCTCTCCTCTGTCTGGATGCCGGGGCCTAAATGTGTGACAGTGGCCTGTTCCAGTGGTGGGTGACGTGAAGCCTGATTCTCTGCTATGACATGAATACAGATTCTGCGCTGACATAAGGCCAGATTCTCTGTTACGGGACCTCTTTCCTCTGCCTGGGTGCCTGGGCCTAAATGTGTGACAGTGGCCTGTTCCAGTGGTGGGTGCCGTGAAGCCTGATTCTCTGCTATGACATGAAGAGAGATTCTGCGCTGACATAAGGCCAGATTCTCTGTTACGGGACCTCTCTCCTCTGCCTGGGTGCCTGGGCCTAAATGTGTGACAGTGGCCTGTTCCAGTGGTGGGTGACGTGATGCCTGATTCTCTGCTATGACATGAAGACAGATTCTGCGCTGACATAAGGCCAGATTCTCTGTTACGGGACCTCTCTCCTCTGCCTGGGTGCCTGGGCCTAAATGTGTGACAGTGGCCTGTTCCAGTGGTGGGTGACGTGAAGCCTGATTCTCTGCTATGACATGAAGACAGATTTTGCGCTGACATAAGGCCAGATTCTCTGTTACGGGACCGCTCTCCTCTGTCTGGGTGCCGGGGCCTAAATGTGTGACAGTGGCCTGTTCCAGTGGTGGGTGACGTGAAGCCTGATTCTCTGCTATGACATGAAGACTGATTCTGCGCTGACATAAGGCCAGATTCTCTGTTACAGGACCTCTCTCCTCTGTCTGGGTGCCGGGGCCTAAATGTGTGACAGTGGCCTGTTCCAGTGGTGGGTGACGTGAAGCCTGATTCTCTGCTATGACATGAAGACTGATTCTGCGCTGACATAAGGCCAGATTCTCTGTTACGGGACCTCTCTCCTCCCTGCCTGGGTGCCTGGGCCTAAATGTGTGACAGTGGCCTGTTCCAGTGGTGGGTGACGTGATGCCTGATTCTCTGCTATGACATGAAGACAGATTCTGTGCTGACATAAGGCCAGATTCTCTGTTACAGGACCTCTCTCCTCTGTCTGGTTGCCGGGGCCTAAATGTGTGACAGTGGCCTGTTCCAGTGGTGGGTGACGTGAAGCCTGATTCTCTGCTATGACATGAAGACTGATTCTGCGCTGACATAAGGCCAGATTCTCTGTTACGGGACCTCTCTCCTCTGCCTGGGTGCCTGGGCCTAAATGTGTGACAGTGGCCTGTTCCAGTGGTGGGTGACGTGATGCCTGATTCTCTGCTATGACATGAAGACAGATTCTGTGCTGACATAAGGCCAGATTCTCTGTTACAGGACCTCTCTGTCACGGCCATGCCCATGACCGTGACTCCTTTACCGCATGCAGTTGCCTGCGGTTTTGTATGGGTGTTCAACCACGGGTGAGGGCCGCTTGTCTGTGGCCTCACTTGTGGTTGCCGCGGGCAACCAGTGTTGTATTTTGCAGCAGAGCAGCCTGAGCGTCGCTAGGCAGCTTGCTGCCCTGGCATGCGGTCACACCTAGCAACCTATGTTAGGTGTGTGTATGTTATGCACGTTGTATGTATTGTGTGCACTTCCCATTTATGTGTCTTTCCCTTCTGTGGTACTGGAAGGGTTAACTTCCTTCCCAGTGTGTGTGTGATGTCACTGGGTGTGTCCAACCCTTGGGTGTGGCCACTTGGGCCTATATAGACCCTCTCTCTAGCAGGGCTCAGTAGGTTGCTTAAGTCTTGCTAACTGAAGCAGCCTCCTGTGTTTTCCATCCGCCTGTGAGAGCCACCACTGTGGTCATAGTTTAAGTTTATGTTTTCCTGTACTATTTAGTGCTGCCATGTATCTGGGTTCCGGTGTGTGGATGAGTTTGTGCTGACGTCTGTCTGCTATTTGTGGACTTCAGCTTTCCTGCACACGGATCTAGTCAGCAGGGCTGTGGCAGGTGGCTGGAACTAGTGCAGCACCTGCCATATACATAGGCTGTTTATGTTTCCCCTTTTCCAGCAGCTTGGCCGTTGAGACTCCTGCTCCTCCGTGCTTAGGAGGAGTGGGTTGTCTTACTCAGCTCCTAGCTTAGGGCCATCTTGAGGGCTAGCAGGGACTTCTAGGTTCCGGAGCATGAGCCCTCCTACCATCAAGGTTGGCTCATGTAGCTAGGAGTCAGGGTCAGGTTAGGGATGCGTTTAGGAGGTGACCTGCTCCCTAATCCTGTCTTCTTGGTCAAGCAGCCATAACATCACCTGGCTCCAGCCGTGACACTCTCTCCTCTGTCTGGGTGCCGGGGCCTAAATGTGTGACAGTGGCCTGTTCCAGTGGTGGGTGACGTGAAGCCTGATTCTCTGCTATGACATGAAGACTGATTCTGCGCTGACATAAGGCCAGATTCTCTGTTACGGGACCTCTCTCCTCTGCCTGGGTGCCTGGGCCTAAATGTGTGACAGTGGCCTGTTCCAGTGGTGGGTGACGTGATGCCTGATTCTCTGCTATGACATGAAGACAGATTCTGTGCTGACATAAGGCCAGATTCTCTGTTACAGGACCTCTCTCCTCTGTCTGGGTGCCGGGGCCTAAATGTGTGACAGTGGCCTGTTCCAGTGGTGGGTGACGTGAAGCCTGATTCTCTGCTATGACATGAAGACAGATTCTGCACTGACATGAGGCCAGATTCTCTGTTACGGGACCTCTCTCCTCTGCCTGGGTGCTTGGGCCTAAATGTGTGACAGTGGCCTGTTCAAGTGGTGGGTGACGTGAAGCCTGATTCTCTGCTATGACATGAAGACAGATTCTGCGCTGACATAAGGCCAGATTCTCTGTTACGGGACCGCTCTCCTCTGTCTGGGTGATGGGGCCTAAATGTGTGACAGTGGCCTGTTCCAGTGGTGGGTGACGTGAAGCCTGATTCTCTGCTATGACATGAATACAGATTCTGCGCTGACATAAGGCCAGATTCTCTGTTACGGGACCTCTCTCCTCTGCCTGGGTGCCTGGGCCTAAATGTGTGACAGTGGCCTGTTCCAGTGGTGGGTGACGTGAAGCCTGATTCTCTGCTATGACATGAAGACAGATTCTGCGCTGACATAAGGCCAGATTCTCTGTTACGGGACCTCTCTCCTCTGCCTGGGTGCCTGGGCCTAAATGTGTGACAGTGGCCTGTTCCAGTGTTGGGTGACGTGAAGCCTGATTCTCTGCTATGACATGAAGACAGATTCTGCGCTGACATAAGGCCAGATTCTCTGTTACGGGACCTCTCTCCTCTGCCTGGGTGCCTGGGCCTAAATGTGTGACAGTGGCCTGTTCCAGTGGTGGGTGACGTGAAGCCTGATTCTCTGCTATGACATGAAGACAGATTCTGCGCTGACATAAGGCCAGATTCTCTGTTACGGGACCGCTCTCCTCTGTCTGGGTGTCGGGGCCTAAATGTGTGACAGTGGCCTGTTTCAGTGGTGGGTGACGTGAAGCCTGATTCTCTGCTATGACATGAAGACAGATTCTGCGCTGACATAAGGCCAGATTCTCTGTTACGGGACCTCTCTCCTCTGCCTGGGTGCCTGGGCCTAAATGTGTGACAGTGGCCTGTTCCAGTGGTGGGTGACGTGATGCCTGATTCTCTGCTATGACATGAAGACAGATTCTGCGCTGACGTAAGGCCAGATTCTCTGTTACGGGACCGCTCTCCTCTGTCTGGGTGCCGGGGCCTAAATGTGTGACAGTGGCCTGTTCCAGTGGTGGGTGACGTGAAGCCTGATTCTCGGCTATGACATGAATACAGATTCTGCGCTGACATAAGGCCAGATTCTCTGTTACGGGACCTCTCTCCTCTGCCTGGGTGCCTGGGCCTAAATGTGTGACAGTGTCCTGTTCCAGTGGTGGGTGACGTGATGCCTGATTCTCTGCTATGACATGAAGACAGATTCTGCGCTGACATAAGGCCAGATTCTCTGTTACGGGACCGCTCTCCTCTGTCTGGATGCCGGGGCCTAAATGTGTGACAGTGGCCTGTTCCAGTGGTGGGTGACGTGATGCCTGATTCTCTGCTATGACATGAAGACAGATTCTGTGCTGACATAAGGCCAGATTCTCTGTTACAGGACCTCTCTCCTCTGTCTGGGTGCCGGGGCCTAAATGTGTGACAGTGGCCTGTTCCAGTGGTGGGTGACGTGAAGCCTGATTCTCTGCTATGACATGAAGACAGATTCTGCGCTGACATAAGGCCAGATTCTCTGTTACGGGACCTCTCTCCTCTGCCTGGGTGCTTGGGCCTAAATGTGTGACAGTGGCCTGTTCCAGTGGTGGGTGACGTGAAGCCTGATTCTCTGCTATGACATGAAGACAGATTCTGCGCTGACATAAGGCCAGATTCTCTGTTACGGGACCGCTCTCCTCTACCTGGGTGCCTGGGCCTAAATGTGTGACAGTGGCCTGTTCCAGTGGTGGGTGACGTGAAGCCTGATTCTCTGCTATGACATGAAGACAGATTCTGCGCTGACATAAGGCCAGATTCTCTGTTACGGGACCTCTCTCCTCTGCCTGGGTGCCTGGGCCTAAATGTGTGACAGTGGCCTGTTCCAGTGGTGGGTGACGTGAAGCCTGATTCTCTGCTATGACATGAAGGCAGATTCTGCGCTGACATAAGGCCAGATTCTCTGTTACGGGACCTCTCTCCTCTGCCTGGGTGCCTGGGCCTAAATGTGTGACAGTGGCCTGTTCCAGTGGTGGGTGACGTAAAGCCTGATTCTCTGCTATGACATGAAGACAGATTCTGCGCTGACATAAGGCCAGATTCTCTGTTACGGGACCTCTCTCCTCTGCCTGGGTGCCTGGGCCTAAATGTGTGAGAGTGGCCTGTTCCAGTGGTGGGTCACGTGAAGCCTGATTCTCTGCTATGACATGAAGACAGATTCTGCGCTGACATAAGGCCAGATTCTCTGTTACGGGACCGCTCTCCTCTGTCTGGGTGCCGGGGCCTAAATGTGTGACAGTGGCCTGTTCCAGTGGTGGGTGACGTGAAGCCTGATTCTCTGCTATGACATGAAGACAGATTCTGCGCTGACATAAGGCCAGATTCTCTGTTACGGGACCTCTCTCCTCTGCCTGGGTGCCTGGGCCTAAATGTGTGACAGTGGCCTGTTCCAGTGGTGGGTGACGTGATGCCTGATTCTCTGCTATGACATGAAGACAGATTCTGTGCTGACATAAGGCCAGATTCTCTGTTACAGGACCTCTCTTCTCTGTCTGGGTGCCGGGGCCTAAATGTGTGACAGTGGCCTGTTCCAGTGGTGGGTGACGTGAAGCCTGATTCTCTGCTATGACATGAAGACTGATTCTGCGCTGACATAAGGCCAGATTCTCTGTTACGGGACCTCTCTCCTCTGCCTGGGTGCCTGGGCCTAAATGTGTGACAGTGGCCTGTTCCAGTGGTGGGTGACGTCTCTGCTATGACATGAAGACAGATTCTGTGCTGACATAAGGCCAGATTCTCTGTTACAGGACCTCTCTCCTCTGTCTGGGTGCCGGGGCCTAAATGTGTGACAGTGGCCTGTTCCAGTGGTGGGTGACGTGATGCCTGATTCTCTGCTATGACATGAAGACAGATTCTGTGCTGACATAAGGCCAGATTCTCTGTTACAGGACCTCTCTCCTCTGTCTGGGTGCCGGGGCCTAAATGTGTGACAGTGGCCTGTTCCAGTGGTGGGTGACTTGAAGCCTGATTCTCTGCTATGACATGAAGACTGATTCTGCGCTGACATAAGGCCAGATTCTCTGTTACGGGACCTCTCTCCTCTGCCTGGGTGCCTGGGCCTAAATGTGTGACAGTGGCCTGTTCCAGTGGTGGGTGACGTGATGCCTGATTCTCTGCTATGACATGAAGACAGATTCTGTGCTGACATAAGGCCAGATTCTCTGTTACAGGACCTCTCTCCTCTGTCTGGGTGCCGGGGCCTAAATGTGTGACAGTGGCCTGTTCCAGTGGTGGGTGACTTGAAGCCTGATTCTCTGCTATGACATGAAGACTGATTCTGCGCTGACATAAGGCCAGATTCTCTGTTACGGGACCTCTCTCCTCTGCCTGGGTGCCGGGGCCTAAATGTGTGACAGTGGCCTGTTCCAGTGGTGGGTGACGTGATGCCTGATTCTCTGCTATGACATGAAGACAGATTCTGTGCTGACATAAGGCCAGATTCTCTGTTACAGGACCTCTCTCCTCTGTCTGGGTGCCGGGGCCTAAATGTGTGACAGTGGCCTGTTCCAGTGGTGGGTGACGTGAAGCCTGATTCTCTGCTATGACATGAAGACAGATTCTGCGCTGACATAAGGCCAGATTCTCTGTTACGGGACCGCTCTCCTCTGTCTAGGTGCCGGGGCTTAAATGTGTGACAGTGGCCTGTTCCAGTGGTGGGTGACGTGATGCCTGATTCTCTGCTTTGACATGAAGACAGATTCTGCGCTGACATAAGGCCAGATTCTCTGTTACGGGACGGCTCTCCTCTGTCTGGGTGCCGGGGCCTAAATGTGTGACAGTGGCCTGTTCCAGTGGTGGGTGACGTGAAGCCTGATTCTCTGCTATGACATGAAGACAGATTCTGCGCTGACATAAGGCCAGATTCTCTGTTACGGGACCGCTCTCCTCTGTCTGGATGCCGGGGCCTAAATGTGTGACAGTGGCCTGTTCCAGTGGTGGGTGACGTGAAGCCTGATTCTCTGCTATGACATGAATACAGATTCTGCGCTGACATAAGGCCAGATTCTCTGTTACGGGACCTCTTTCCTCTGCCTGGGTGCCTGGGCCTAAATGTGTGACAGTGGCCTGTTCCAGTGGTGGGTGCCGTGAAGCCTGATTCTCTGCTATGACATGAAGAGAGATTCTGCGCTGACATAAGGCCAGATTCTCTGTTACGGGACCTCTCTCCTCTGCCTGGGTGCCTGGGCCTAAATGTGTGACAGTGGCCTGTTCCAGTGGTGGGTGACGTGAAGCCTGATTCTCTGCTATGACATGAAGACTGATTCTGCGCTGACATAAGGCCAGATTCTCTGTTACGGGACCTCTCTCCTCTGCCTGGGTGCCTGGGCCTAAATGTGTGACAGTGGCCTGTTCCAGTGGTGGGTGACGTGAAGCCTGATTCTCTGCTATGACATGAAGACAGATTTTGCGCTGACATAAGGCCAGATTCTCTGTTACGGGACCGCTCTCCTCTGTCTGGGTGCCGGGGCCTAAATGTGTGACAGTGGCCTGTTCCAGTGGTGGGTGACGTGAAGCCTGATTCTCTGCTATGACATGAAGACAGATTCTGCGCTGACATAAGGCCAGATTCTCTGTTACAGGACCTCTCTCCTCTGTCTGGGTGCCGGGGCCTAAATGTGTGACAGTGGCCTGTTCCAGTGGTGGGTGACGTGAAGCCTGATTCTCTGCTATGACATGAAGACTGATTCTGCGCTGACATAAGGCCAGATTCTCTGTTACGGGACCTCTCTCCTCCCTGCCTGGGTGCCTGGGCCTAAATGTGTGACAGTGGCCTGTTCCAGTGGTGGGTGACGTGATGCCTGATTCTCTGCTATGACATGAAGACAGATTCTGTGCTGACACAAGGCCAGATTCTCTGTTACAGGACCTCTCTCCTCTGTCTGGGTGCCGGGGCCTAAATGTGTGACAGTGGCCTGTTCCAGTGGTGG
Source organism: Bufo bufo (assembly GCF_905171765.1). Lineage (NCBI taxonomy): Eukaryota > Metazoa > Chordata > Amphibia > Anura > Bufonidae > Bufo > Bufo bufo. The sequence goes on from NC_053398.1 coordinate 50,123,349, forward strand.
GTGACGTGAAGCCTGATTCTCTGCTATGACATGAAGACTGATTCTGCGCTGACATAAGGCCAGATTCTCTGTTACGGGACCTCTCTCCTCTGCCTGGGTGCCTGGGCCTAAATGTGTGACAGTGGCCTGTTCCAGTGGTGGGTGACGTGATGCCTGATTCTCTGCTATGACATGAAGACAGATTCTGTGCTGACATAAGGCCAGATTCTCTGTTACAGGACCTCTCTCTCACGGCCATGCCCATGACCGTGACTCCTTTACCGCATGCAGTTGCCTGCGGTTTTGTATGGGTGTTCAACCACGGGTGAGGGCCGCTTGTCTGTGGCCTCACTTGTGGTTGCCGCGGGCAACCAGTGTTGTATTTTGCAGCAGAGCAGCCTGAGCGTCGCTAGGCAGCTTGCTGCCCTGGCATGCGGTCACACCTAGCAACCTATGTTAGGTGTGTGTATGTTATGCACGTTGTATGTATTGTGTGCACTTCCCATTTATGTGTCTTTCCCTTCTGTGGTACTGGAAGGGTTAACTTCCTTCCCAGTGTGTGTGTGATGTCACTGGGTGTGTCCAACCCTTGGGTGTGGCCACTTGGGCCTATATAGACCCTCTCTCTAGCAGGGCTCAGTAGGTTGCTTCAGTCTTGCTAACTGAAGCAGCCTCCTGTGTTTTCCATCCGCCTGTGAGAGCCACCACTGTGGTCATAGTTTAAGTTTATGTTTTCCTGTACTATTTAGTGCTGCCATGTATCTGGGTTCCGGTGTGTGGATGAGTTTGTGCTGACGTCTGTCTGCTATTTGTGGACTTTAGCTTTCCTGCACACGGATCTAGTCAGCAGGGCTGTGGCAGGTGGCTGGAACTAGTGCAGCACCTGCCATATACATAGGCTGTTTATGTTTCCCCTTTTCCAGCAGCTTGGCCGTTGAGACTCCTGCTCCTCCGTGCTTAGGAGGAGTGGGTTGTCTTACTCAGCTCCTAGCTTAGGGCCATCTTGAGGGCTAGCAGGGACTTCTAGGTTCCGGAGCATGAGCCCTCCTACCATCAAGGTTGGCTCATGTAGCTAGGAGTCAGGGTCAGGTTAGGGATGCGTTTAGGAGGTGACCTGCTCCCTAATCCTGTCTTCTTGGTCAAGCAGCCATAACATCACCTGGCTCCAGCCGTGACACTCTCTCCTCTGCCTGGGTGCCGGGGCCTAAATGTGTGACAGTGGCCTGTTCCAGTGGTGGGTGACGTGAAGCCTGATTCTCTGCTATGACATGAAGACAGATTCTGCGCTGACATAAGGCCAGATTCTCTGTTACGGGACCTCTCTCCTCTGCCTGGGTGCCTGGGCCTAAATGTGTGACAGTGGCCTGTTCCAGTGGTGGGTGACTTGAAGCCTGATTCTCTGCTATGACATGAAGACTGATTCTGCGCTGACATAAGGCCAGATTCTCTGTTACGGGACCTCTCTCCTCTGCCTGGGTGCCTGGGCCTAAATGTGTGACAGTGGCCTGTTCCAGTGGTGGGTGACGTGATGCCTGATTCTCTGCTATGACATGAAGACAGATTCTGTGCTGACATAAGGCCAGATTCTCTGTTACAGGACCTCTCTCCTCTGTCTGGGTGCCGGGGCCTAAATGTGTGACAGTGGCCTGTTCCAGTGGTGGGTGACTTGAAGCCTGATTCTCTGCTATGACATGAAGACTGATTCTGCGCTGACATAAGGCCAGATTCTCTGTTACGGGACCTCTCTCCTCTGCCTGGGTGCCTGGGCCTAAATGTGTGACAGTGGCCTGTTCCAGTGGTGGGTGACGTGATGCCTGATTCTCTGCTATGACATGAAGACAGATTCTGTGCTGACATAAGGCCAGATTCTCTGTTACAGGACCTCTCTCCTCTGTCTGGGTGCCGGGGCCTAAATGTGTGACAGTGGCCTGTTCCAGTGGTGGGTGACGTGAAGCCTGATTCTCTGCTATGACATGAAGACAGATTCTGCGCTGACATAAGGCCAGATTCTCTGTTACGGGACCGCTCTCCTCTGTCTAGGTGCCGGGGCTTAAATGTGTGACAGTGGCCTGTTCCAGTGGTGGGTGACGTGATGCCTGATTCTCTGCTTTGACATGAAGACAGATTCTGCGCTGACATAAGGCCAGATTCTCTGTTACGGGACGGCTCTCCTCTGCCTGGGTGCCTGGGCCTAAATGTGTGACAGTGGCCTGTTCCAGTGGTGGGTGACGTGATGCCTGATTCTCTGCTATGACATGAAGACAGATTCTGTGCTGACATAAGGCCAGATTCTCTGTTACGGGACCTCTCTCCTCTGTCTGGGTGCCGGGGCCTAAATGTGTGACAGTGGCCTGTTCCAGTGGTGGGTGACTTGAAGCCTGATTCTCTGCTATGACATGAAGACTGATTCTGCGCTGACATAAGGCCAGATTCTCTGTTACGGGACCTCTCTCCTCTGCCTGGGTGCCTGGGCCTAAATGTGTGACAGTGGCCTGTTCCAGTGGTGGGTGACGTGATGCCTGATTCTCTGCTATGACATGAAGACAGATTCTGTGCTGACATAAGGCCAGATTCTCTGTTACAGGACCTCTCTCCTCTGTCTGGGTGCCGGGGCCTAAATGTGTGACAGTGGCCTGTTCCAGTGGTGGGTGACGTGAAGCCTGATTCTCTGCTATGACATGAAGACAGATTCTGCGCTGACATAAGGCCAGATTCTCTGTTACGGGACCGCTCTCCTCTGTCTAGGTGCCGGGGCTTAAATGTGTGACAGTGGCCTGTTCCAGTGGTGGGTGACGTGATGCCTGATTCTCTGCTTTGACATGAAGACAGATTCTGCGCTGACATAAGGCCAGATTCTCTGTTACGGGACGGCTCTCCTCTGTCTGGGTGCCGGGGCCTAAATGTGTGACAGTGGCCTGTTCCAGTGGTGGGTGACGTGAAGCCTGATTCTCTGCTATGACATGAAGACAGATTCTGCGCTGACGTAAGGCCTGATTCTCTGTTACGGGACCGCTCTCCTCTGTCTGGGTGCCGGGGCCTAAATGTGTGACAGTGGCCTGTTCCAGTGGTGGGTGACGTGAAGCCTGATTCTCTGCTATGACATGAATACAGATTCTGCGCTGACATAAGGACAGATTCTCTGTTACGGGACCTCTCTCCTCTGCCTGGGTGCCTGGGCCTAAATGTGTGACAGTGGCCTGTTCCAGTGGTGGGTGACGTGAAGCCTGATTCTCTGCTATGACATGAAGACAGATTCTGCGCTGACATAAGGCCAGATTCTCTGTTACGGGACCTCTCTCCTCTGTCTGGATGCCGGGGCCTAAATGTGTGACAGTGGCCTGTTCCAGTGGTGGGTGACGTGAAGCCTGATTCTCTGCTATGACATGAATACAGATTCTGCGCTGACATAAGGCCAGATTCTCTGTTACGGGACCTCTCTCCTCTGCCTGGGTGCCTGGGCCTAAATGTGTGACAGTGGCCTGTTCCAGTGGTGGGTGCCGTGAAGCCTGATTCTCTGCTATGACATGAAGAGAGATTCTGCGCTGACATAAGGCCAGATTCTCTGTTACGGGACCTCTCTCCTCTGCCTGGGTGCCTGGGCCTAAATGTGTGACAGTGGCCTGTTCCAGTGGTGGGTGACGTGAAGCCTGATTCTCTGCTATGACATGAAGACAGATTCTGCGCTGACATAAGGCCAGATTCTCTGTTACGGGACCTCTCTCCTCTGCCTGGGTGCCTGGGCCTAAATGTGTGACAGTGGCCTGTTCCAGTGGTGGGTGACGTGAAGCCTGATTCTCTGCTATGACATGAAGACAGATTTTGCGCTGACATAAGGCCAGATTCTCTGTTACGGGACCGCTCTCCTCTGTCTGGGTGCCGGGGCCTAAATGTGTGACAGTGGCCTGTTCCAGTGGTGGGTGACGTGAAGCCTGATTCTCTGCTATGACATGAAGACTGATTCTGCGCTGACATAAGGCCAGATTCTCTGTTACAGGACCTCTCTCCTCTGTCTGGGTGCCGGGGCCTAAATGTGTGACAGTGGCCTGTTCCAGTGGTGGGTGACGTGAAGCCTGATTCTCTGCTATGACATGAAGACTGATTCTGCGCTGACATAAGGCCAGATTCTCTGTTACGGGACCTCTCTCCTCCCTGCCTGGGTGCCTGGGCCTAAATGTGTGACAGTGGCCTGTTCCAGTGGTGGGTGACGTGATGCCTGATTCTCTGCTATGACATGAAGACAGATTCTGTGCTGACATAAGGCCAGATTCTCTGTTACAGGACCTCTCTCCTCTGTCTGGTTGCCGGGGCCTAAATGTGTGACAGTGGCCTGTTCCAGTGGTGGGTGACGTGAAGCCTGATTCTCTGCTATGACATGAAGACTGATTCTGCGCTGACATAAGGCCAGATTCTCTGTTACGGGACCTCTCTCCTCTGCCTGGGTGCCTGGGCCTAAATGTGTGACAGTGGCCTGTTCCAGTGGTGGGTGACGTGATGCCTGATTCTCTGCTATGACATGAAGACAGATTCTGTGCTGACATAAGGCCAGATTCTCTGTTACAGGACCTCTCTGTCACGGCCATGCCCATGACCGTGACTCCTTTACCGCATGCAGTTGCCTGCGGTTTTGTATGGGTGTTCAACCACGGGTGAGGGCCGCTTGTCTGTGGCCTCACTTGTGGTTGCCGCGGGCAACCAGTGTTGTATTTTGCAGCAGAGCAGCCTGAGCGTCGCTAGGCAGCTTGCTGCCCTGGCATGCGGTCACACCTAGCAACCTATGTTAGGTGTGTGTATGTTATGCACGTTGTATGTATTGTGTGCACTTCCCATTTATGTGTCTTTCCCTTCTGTGGTACTGGAAGGGTTAACTTCCTTCCCAGTGTGTGTGTGATGTCACTGGGTGTGTCCAACCCTTGGGTGTGGCCACTTGGGCCTATATAGACCCTCTCTCTAGCAGGGCTCAGTAGGTTGCTTAAGTCTTGCTAACTGAAGCAGCCTCCTGTGTTTTCCATCCGCCTGTGAGAGCCACCACTGTGGTCATAGTTTAAGTTTATGTTTTCCTGTACTATTTAGTGCTGCCATGTATCTGGGTTCCGGTGTGTGGATGAGTTTGTGCTGACGTCTGTCTGCTATTTGTGGACTTCAGCTTTCCTGCACACGGATCTAGTCAGCAGGGCTGTGGCAGGTGGCTGGAACTAGTGCAGCACCTGCCATATACATAGGCTGTTTATGTTTCCCCTTTTCCAGCAGCTTGGCCGTTGAGACTCCTGCTCCTCCGTGCTTAGGAGGAGTGGGTTGTCTTACTCAGCTCCTAGCTTAGGGCCATCTTGAGGGCTAGCAGGGACTTCTAGGTTCCGGAGCATGAGCCCTCCTACCATCAAGGTTGGCTCATGTAGCTAGGAGTCAGGGTCAGGTTAGGGATGCGTTTAGGAGGTGACCTGCTCCCTAATCCTGTCTTCTTGGTCAAGCAGCCATAACATCACCTGGCTCCAGCCGTGACACTCTCTCCTCTGTCTGGGTGCCGGGGCCTAAATGTGTGACAGTGGCCTGTTCCAGTGGTGGGTGACGTGAAGCCTGATTCTCTGCTATGACATGAAGACTGATTCTGCGCTGACATAAGGCCAGATTCTCTGTTACGGGACCTCTCTCCTCTGCCTGGGTGCCTGGGCCTAAATGTGTGACAGTGGCCTGTTCCAGTGGTGGGTGACGTGATGCCTGATTCTCTGCTATGACATGAAGACAGATTCTGTGCTGACATAAGGCCAGATTCTCTGTTACAGGACCTCTCTCCTCTGTCTGGGTGCCGGGGCCTAAATGTGTGACAGTGGCCTGTTCCAGTGGTGGGTGACGTGAAGCCTGATTCTCTGCTATGACATGAAGACAGATTCTGCACTGACATGAGGCCAGATTCTCTGTTACGGGACCTCTCTCCTCTGCCTGGGTGCTTGGGCCTAAATGTGTGACAGTGGCCTGTTCAAGTGGTGGGTGACGTGAAGCCTGATTCTCTGCTATGACATGAAGACAGATTCTGCGCTGACATAAGGCCAGATTCTCTGTTACGGGACCGCTCTCCTCTGTCTGGGTGATGGGGCCTAAATGTGTGACAGTGGCCTGTTCCAGTGGTGGGTGACGTGAAGCCTGATTCTCTGCTATGACATGAATACAGATTCTGCGCTGACATAAGGCCAGATTCTCTGTTACGGGACCTCTCTCCTCTGCCTGGGTGCCTGGGCCTAAATGTGTGACAGTGGCCTGTTCCAGTGGTGGGTGACGTGAAGCCTGATTCTCTGCTATGACATGAAGACAGATTCTGCGCTGACATAAGGCCAGATTCTCTGTTACGGGACCTCTCTCCTCTGCCTGGGTGCCTGGGCCTAAATGTGTGACAGTGGCCTGTTCCAGTGTTGGGTGACGTGAAGCCTGATTCTCTGCTATGACATGAAGACAGATTCTGCGCTGACATAAGGCCAGATTCTCTGTTACGGGACCTCTCTCCTCTGCCTGGGTGCCTGGGCCTAAATGTGTGACAGTGGCCTGTTCCAGTGGTGGGTGACGTGAAGCCTGATTCTCTGCTATGACATGAAGACAGATTCTGCGCTGACATAAGGCCAGATTCTCTGTTACGGGACCGCTCTCCTCTGTCTGGGTGTCGGGGCCTAAATGTGTGACAGTGGCCTGTTTCAGTGGTGGGTGACGTGAAGCCTGATTCTCTGCTATGACATGAAGACAGATTCTGCGCTGACATAAGGCCAGATTCTCTGTTACGGGACCTCTCTCCTCTGCCTGGGTGCCTGGGCCTAAATGTGTGACAGTGGCCTGTTCCAGTGGTGGGTGACGTGATGCCTGATTCTCTGCTATGACATGAAGACAGATTCTGTGCTGACATAAGGCCAGATTCTCTGTTACAGGACCTCTCTGTCACGGCCATGCCCATGACCGTGACTCCTTTACCGCATGCAGTTGCCTGCGGTTTTGTATGGGTGTTCAACCACGGGTGAGGGCCGCTTGTCTGTGGCCTCACTTGTGGTTGCCGCGGGCAACCAGTGTTGTATTTTGCAGCAGAGCAGCCTGAGCGTCGCTAGGCAGCTTGCTGCCCTGGCATGCGGTCACACCTAGCAACCTATGTTAGGTGTGTGTATGTTATGCACGTTGTATGTATTGTGTGCACTTCCCATTTATGTGTCTTTCCCTTCTGTGGTACTGGAAGGGTTAACTTCCTTCCCAGTGTGTGTGTGTGATGTCACTGGGTGTGTCCAACCCTTGGGTGTGGCCACTTGGGCCTATATAGACCATCTCTCTAGCAGGGCTCAGTAGGTTGCTTCAGTCTTGCTAACTGAAGCAGCCTCCTGTGTTTTCCATCCGCCTGTGAGAGCCACCACTGTGGTCATAGTTTAAGTTTATGTTTTCCTGTACTATTTAGTGCTGCCATGTATCTGGGTTCCGGTGTGTGGATGAGTTTGTCCTGACGTCTGTCTGCTATTTGTGGACTTTAGCTTTCCTGCACACGGATCTAGTCAGCAGGGCTGTGGCAGGTGGCTGGAACTAGTGCAGCACCTGCCATATACATAGGCTGTTTATGTTTCCCCTTTTCCAGCAGCTTGGCCGTTGAGACTCCTGCTCCTCCGTGCTTAGGAGGAGTGGGTTGTCTTACTCAGCTCCTAGCTTAGGGCCATCTTGAGGGCTAGCAGGGACTTCTAGGTTCCGGAGCATGAGCCCTCCTACCATCAAGGTTGGCTCATGTAGCTAGGAGTCAGGGTCAGGTTAGGGATGCGTTTAGGAGGTGACCTGCTCCCTAATCCTGTCTTCTTGGTCAAGCAGCCATAACATCACCTGGCTCCAGCCGTGACACTCTCTCCTCTGTCTGGGTGCCGGGGCCTAAATGTGTGACTGTGGCCTGTTCCAGTGGTGGGTGACGTGAAGCCTGATTCTCTGCTATGACATGAAGACTGATTCTGCGCTGACATAAGGCCAGATTCTCTGTTACGGGACCTCTCTCCTCTGCCTGGGTGCCTGGGCCTAAATGTGTGACAGTGGCCTGTTCCAGTGGTGGGTGACGTGATGCCTGATTCTCTGCTATGACATGAAGACAGATTCTGTGCTGACATAAGGCCAGATTCTCTGTTACAGGACCTCTCTCCTCTGTCTGGGTGCCGGGGCCTAAATGTGTGACAGTGGCCTGTTCCAGTGGTGGGTGACGTGAAGCCTGATTCTCTGCTATGACATGAAGACAGATTCTGCGCTGACATGAGGCCAGATTCTCTGTTACGGGACCTCTCTCCTCTGCCTGGGTGCTTGGGCCTAAATGTGTGACAGTGGCCTGTTCCAGTGGTGGGTGACGTGAAGCCTGATTCTCTGCTATAACATGAAGACAGATTCTGCGCTGACATAAGGCCAGATTCTCTGTTACGGGACCGCTCTCCTATGTCTGGGTGCCGGGGCCTAAATGTGTGACAGTGGCCTGTTCCAGTGGTGGGTGACGTGAAGCCTGATTCTCTGCTATGACATGAAGACAGATTCTGCGCTGACATAAGGCCAGATTCTCTGCTATGGCATGAAGAGACTGATTCTCTGCTGACGTGAAGCCAGATTCTCTGCTATGGGACCTCTGTCCAATTGATATTGGTTCATTTTTTTTTTTTTTTTTTTTTTTTTAAATTCATTTCCCTATCCACATTTGTTTGCAGGGGATTTACCTACATGTTGCTGCCTTTTGCAGCCCTCTAGCTCTTTCCTGGGCTGTTTTACAGCCTTTTTAGTGCCCAAAAGTTCGGGTCCCCATTGACTTCAATGGGGTTCGGGTTCGGGACGAAGTTCGGATCGGGTTCGGATCCCGAACCCGAACATTTCCGGGAAGTTCGGCCGAACTTCTCGAACCCGAACATCCAGGTGTTCGCTCAACTCTAGTCTCCACGCAACATCACTCCTTTCTTCCAATCACCTTCCCGGAGGGCATCAGGGTTAGGTTGAGACCATTGGCAGCCTGCCCTTCTCTGCTCTACTAATATAATAATATATTTCTAATAATAATATTTTTGTCATAAAAAAATTTCCCCCAAAAAATAAATAAAATTTTTCCAATTTGAGTTGCACTTCTTCTGCCTTCCCTGTGGCGCCCTGCAAAGTTATCCCTGGACCCTCGATCTGAAGGCCCAGCGACTAACCCTCTTTTTTTTCCCTTGTCTCTCAATTAGGAGAAGACATCTGTGCAAGAAAACACAGAGGTGAGAACTAGGTATGTAATAATATGTGCAGGCAGGAAAGAGCATAGGCAGCACTTGTGGCAGAAAACACACATCACAGTAATGCACTTTACTTACCTCAGTAAGCAGAGGGGATGGCAGGCTGGCAGAGCGTGCTAGTGGTACAGCGTGCAGGAGGTTTATAGCCTGGGAAACCCCAGTGGCATACGGCGTGTCTCAGCGCACGGTTCCAGCTCTTCTGGCCACAATGCGCGTGCGTCGGATGGCGAGCAGAGGTCCAGCTGATCCGTCCCACCTCCTCCTTGGAGCACTTGTACAAGCTGTTTATAGGGCCGGTATTTTACCAGTAAACTTGAATATAACCACAGGCACAGCTATATTATGTGACCAAGGTGCAAAACAACCACTTGGTACACCTTCAGGTCGAGGGACAGGGAACTCCCCATGTATACAAATCGGGTGCATGCACCCAGAGTCCTTTTCTCTTCAGTACCTAGAGAGAAAAACTAAATACAATGTGTGGTTCACGGAGTCTGACCTTTATAGGAGGTATAATTGAGTAATTTACTAATTTAGTGTTATTGCTAATAAATCTGTCTCTTCGGTTGTATCTAGGGGACTAACATCCCATTTGTTTTTGTTCTGCCATAGGACATCCAGGAAATGAGTATTGCCAAATGCAATTATATAGATTCGCTTTAGGAGTGCCACACTTAAAGCAGTTAGATGTGGGAACACTACCCATTTATACCATTGGATAGGAGTTATATATGATGTGTGGATAAATTTAACCACTTCCATACTGAGCAATTTTCTGTTTTTGCGTTTTCACTTTTCACTCTTGCCCTACCGGAGCATAACTGACCTGTTACCTGAATTCTCTGGGTCAATACGATTACAGCGATACCACATTTGTATAGTTTTTCTTGTGTATTAATATTGAAATAAAAATAACTTAAGTTTTTTTTCCATGCGCCTCCCCAACCGCACTAAGCAGTAGGGTTACCCCGCCTCCCAGGGACAGGAAACAATGTGGAGAACCAACCTTTAAAAGCCTCCTCCCATGTTCCTTCTCCAGTTGTTTCCTGTCCCTCTGGGATGAAGTGGAGAACGATGCGGGGTTTCCCTCCTGCTCTGTACCAATTTCGCACAGCCTAATACCTTTTTTCTTCCTGTCCGGGTGTCAGGAGGGCTGCAGCAGGATGTCGGATCCCAGGGCAAGAGAGAGGCCCTTCCGACATCTAGGTATAAGCCCTGCGGTTTGCAGGCTACCCCAGGCGACGTGGTCTCCATTTGCGGCCTGCGTAGGAGGATGCCGGCAGGACGAGAACTTCCGGGCCGAAGTCTTGCGAGATCCGTTCACATGGGTGCATGCACACAGCGTCAGCGTGCGCGCGGTACCACGTGACCAGGAAGTAATACCTAAATGCGCCTATCTCGAGAAGTGCGCCTGTCTCGGCGTACAGCTCCAGAAGGGACCAGTATGTCACTGTCTACGGAACTGCCCTCAGACCCTCCGAAGGCCCTGAGCCCGGGAAAACCCAAGGTCGGGGAATCCTCTATTAAAAAGACGTGTGCCATCTGCAAAGAACAGCTAGCGGGCCACTTCAAAAAGACACTCTGCATAAAATGTGCAGATAAAGTAATAGCGAAGGAAACACAGTCTCTAGTGGACAGTCTAAGGCTCCCTCCACTTCAAAATCCATTCCAGAGACTCCTCTAGAATCTGAATTTGATTTGGATGAAGGTGAAGTATCCTCAGATTTGGATTCATCTGATAATCTAGGAGGCCCCTCTGTTCAGTTGATACTGACTCATTACTAAAGACTATTAGAGCGGACATGAATATTGAGCAAACTAAAGAGCCTCAATCTATCCAAGATCACATGTTTAGGGGACTGGCAGACAAAAAGAGGCGGGTTTTTCCTGTACACAAAAATATAAAAAAATTAATTGCTAATGAATGGAAAGACCCGGAAAAAAGATCAGGAGTCTCCAGGGTTTTCAAACGCAAGTACCCCTTCAGCGAATCAAACTCAGCCCCGAGTCGATGCCCCAGTCGCTTGGATTTCAAAAAAGTCCTCACTTCCCTTTGAGGATGTGGGACTCTTAAGAGATCCCATGGACAAAAAATGTCAATCCTTAAAAAATCCTGGGACACTTGCACCGCTATGTTATGCTATGGACCCTTTCAATGTGGCTTGCCCAGTTAGAAGAGCATCTGCTTGCGGGTACTCCTACCGAAGACATTCTAGCCTCCCTTCCAGTCCTTAAGCAGGCCACTAGCTTTCTGTCGGACGCCTCTGCTGATCTGGTAAAACTATCAGCCAGATTGGCCACCTTGGCTAACTCAGCCAGGAGGTCAATATGGCTAAGGTCAGGGGATAACACCTCTAAGAACAAACTATGTAATATCCCCTGGGAAGGAGACAGACTCTTTGGCTCTGTCTTGGATGATATCCTAGACAAAGCCTCAGACAAGAAAAAAGGGTTTCCATCAGAAGCCAGATTCTTCCATAACCGCCAATCCTTTCGTTCCCAAAAGAAAGGTAGACCAGACCACAGAAAAAAGAAAGTTCGGGTACATGGCAACCCGGCAGAGGAAGGGGGTTTCTCTTCAACCCGGACAAATCTTCTAAGCAGCCTGGACAATGACGCCAGGAGCCCGGTGGGGGGAAGACTCCAAAAGTTTCTGGGAAAAAATTGCAAAGTCTCCATGGGTTTTGGACCTGATATCCTCGGGGTACAAAATAGTTAGCTTCCCCTCCACCAAAAAGATTCTACATAAACAGGAAACTTTGCATAAAAGATCAATCCTTTCTAGAAGCGCAAATTAATTCCTTGCTCTTAAAACAGGCAGTGGCGGCAGTGCCCCGGGATCAGGAAGGAGAAGGCTTCTATTCACCTGTCTTCCTGGTGAAAAAAACGAATGGCTCCTACAGGGCAATCATAAACCTAAGAGACCTAAACAGACATGTTTCTTACAAAAAATTCAAAATAGGAAACTATAAAATACACAATCAATCTGTTGTATCAAGACTGCTATATGGTGACCCTCGACCTGGCCGATGCCTATTATCACGTCCCCATCTACAAAGAACATCAAAAGTATTTGAGGTTTGCGATCTATCTGGGCAGCCATCTTGTTCATCTTCAATTCCAGGTACTTCCATTTGGCCTATCATCCGCCCCTCGGGTGTTCACGAAAGTTATGGCGAAAGTATCGGCTTATGTCCATCAGCAGAAGATCCTGTTCATCCCCTATCTGGACGACTTTCTGATAGCTGCTCATTCTCCGGAAAACCTTCTCAGCAACTTACAGGTAGTCAGGAACACGCTTCATTACCTAGGGTTGATGTTAAACCTAGAAAAATCTGACCTCATTCCTACTCAGGAAAGAATTTCTAGGAGTTCTCCTGGATTCCCGAGTAATGACATCTTTTCTCCCAGAGAAAAAAAATTCAGGACCTGAGATTAAAAATCCTGTCATTCCGGTCATCACCGAAAGTCACCTCCAGACAAATTATGACTATCCTGGGGCTGATGACTTCAACCATTCCCTCCGTCAAATGGGCACAGTTCCACAGCAGGCCTCTACAAAATGTTCTTTTAGCAACCTGGAACAAAAGCTCCCTTTCCCTGGACAGAAAAGTGTCACTCCCGTTTCAGATCAGAACGACTCTAATCTGGTGTTTAAAGAAAGATCACTTGACTCAAGGAGTCCAATGGAGACCGCAGAACCCAATTGTGATCACCACCGACGCGAGCAGTTTAGGTTGGGGGTCACCCTGCGGAGACCTGGTTTTTCAGGGAGTCTGGAAGCAGTCGGACCTTCCCATGTCTTCAAACTTGAGGGAACTTCAAGCAATTTCCCTGGCACTAAAAGCCTTTCAATCGTAAGACGTAAAGATTTTATCAGACAACAGTACAGCATTGGCTTATGTAAACAAGCAGGGGGGCACAAGAAGCAAAAGCCTCAGACAGACAACTTACCTTTTGTTCTCCTGGGCACAAGTCTGGGTAAACTCTATTTCGGTGTTCCATCTGTGGGACCTTAACCTGGTCCTTTCTGTTCTCTTGGACCCTCCTTTTGAACCCCTCGCAGAGATACCTCTCACCCTGCTCTCCTTGAAAACCGCCTTCTTAATCGCCATCACCTCCGCTAGAAGAATAGGATAGAATAGAAATCCAAGCCTTGTCCTGCCGTCCACCATACTTAACAGTGCTAGACGACACAATAATACTATTGAACCCTTTTTTCTACCTAAAGTGTTCTCTAAGCTTCATTGTGACCAACAGATCTCTTTGCCTACCTTCTGTCCACAGGCCAAGACTGAAAAGGAAGCCAAATTCCATAATTTGGATGTGTCCTGGCCTACCTAGAAGCCACAAAGGACTTTAGGAAGTCTAGCTGTCTGCTGATCCAATATGCAGGGAAAAATAAGGGCCTAGGAGCCTCTAAAATGACTATCTCCCGTTGGATAAAAACTGTTATTTCCAGGGCATACAAAGGAAGAGGTTCTTCTCCTCCATCTGAGCTAACGGCCCATTCCACCAGGGCTGTTTCTTCCTCCTGGGCGGAAAATGCTCCCGCCTCCCTAAATCAGATATGTCAGACGGCCACCCGGTCTTGCCCAAACACCTTTTTCAAACACTATAGGCTGGACATTGCCTCCAACGGGGACCTCTCTTTTGGACGCAAAGTCCTGTCTGCGGTGGTCCCACCCTAAAAGGCTTGATGGTTTCTCTGATAATCCTCCTGCTTAGTGCCGTTGGGGAGACGCATGGAAAAGATGATAATTACTTACTGGTAATTTGATTTTCCATTTAGCCTCCACAACGGCACTGGTATTTCCTTATGATTTCGTGGGCCTTGATTATTATTATTATTTTTTTTGCATGGTGCTCTGTTTCTTTCCTTTAATAAACTCTTATGTTCAGCATTATCTTTGAGTTAGGTCCGTTGTTCCGTGATCCGTTTCCGTTTTTGGTTCCGTTGTGTTTCCGTGTGTCTTCCATTTTTTTTTGGGCGGACCGCCAGAAAAAAAAGGAAGGGGAAAAAAAAAGTGTAATTTTAATATCTCCACCCAGGATACTGGTAAATATGCTGGTCACCTGAGTTTGGTTTGGTGGCCATTTTCTGTAGTCTTTACAGGGTACAGAGGTTCGTTTGGTTGCTTGTCTTTGCTGTTTTACCATGGCGGATGACTCAGAGGAAGAGGTCGTACTGCACTGACTTGTTTCTCAGCGATGGGGACAGTGCTCCCTTTTGTTGGACGAGGAACCTAGTAGAAGGCGGTGTTTTTGGATCCATCCGATTGTTTCACAACGCTACCGAAAAGGACACTTTGATACCCTATACCAAGATCTTCGGCAGCATCCAGAAAAGTTTTTTTCGTTCTGTCGGATGTCAGTGTCTACATTTGATTGCTTGCTGTCGTCTCTACGTTCTGTCCTTACCTTCATGGACACCAATATGAGGCGCAGCATTTCTCCAGAGGAAAGGCTCATCGTCACATTGAGGTAAGCAATATCTTACTTATAGTTTAAACAGTAATGTGCACTGCTTCTGTCAGGAGGAACATGTTTCTGGAAATGGCTGGTGTTAAACATGTACTAATCATGGGCGTCCGCAGAAATTTTTCCGGGGGGGGCATAATTTTATTGACATCCATGCTCTGTTTGTTTCTGAGAATGTAATGAAGGGGAGGGGCATATTCATTATCACAAAGTATAATAACGCATGAGCTGTGCAGTGGCGGATCCAGAGCCTGGTCTCAGGAGGGGCACTTCCAGATTATTTTTTGTCCGCCGCCACAAAACAATGGTGCTTATAGAACAGACTACACAGTGTAGCGGTATACTGTATATTGTGTGGCACAGTGTAGGCTATATGTGTATAACATAAACATATTTCACATGAAAACTTGCAATTACTTGGCTTGGCCCTTGGGGATCTCAGACACCACTTCAACACTTGGCTGGGGGGCTCGGAGGAGCTGATGTTGTGTTTTATCCTAATGAGAAAGATTTCATAATAAGGATTTGGAGAAGGGGCAGAGGAATAGCAGAGCAGGGAGAGGATGGTGCTGCTACTAGGGGGTCATACCATGTGGGAGTAATAAAGCCCACCATAATGCCCCCCATAAGAAATAATTCTCCTTATAATGTGACAGTGCAAAGAATACCCCCTTGTAATGCCCCCAGTTGAGCTAATGTCCCCATAGTGCCCCCATAATGTGCCAGTATAAAATACCCCTATATAGTGCCCCCAGTAAATGCCTCCATAGTGCTCCTCTCCCCCCATCCTCCCAGTGCCCCCCATAATGTACCAGTATAAAATGTCCCAGTAGATGCCCTCAGTGTCCCCCATAATTTGCAAGTATAAAATACCCCTTCTTAGTGCCCCCTGTAGATGACCCCATAGTACTCCTCTCCCCTCTTCCTCATGGAACCCACCATAATGTGTCCCAGTATAAAATTCTACTGTACAGAGCCCCCCATATAAAACACCCCTTCTTTGTGTCCTCAGTAGATGCCCCTATAGTGCCCCCAATAATGTGCCAGTAATAACAGCCCCCCCATCATGTGCCAGTAATAACAGCCCCCCTATTATGTGCCAGTAATAACAGCCCCCCCATCATGTGCCAGTAATAACAGCCCCCCCATCATGTGCCAGTAATAACAGCCCCCCCATCATGTGCCAGTAATAACAGCCCCCCCATTATGTGCCAGTAATAACAGCCCCCCCATCATGTGCCAGTAATAACAGCCCCCCCATCATGTGCCAGTAATAACAGCCCCCCCATCATGTGCCAGTAATAACAGCCCCCCCATCATGTGCCAGTAATAACAGCCCCCCCATCATGTGCCAGTAATAACAGCCCCCCCCATCATGTGCCAGTAATAACAGCCCCCCATTATGTGCCAGTAATGACAGTCCCCCCCTTGTGCCAGTAATGACAGTCCCCCATTATGTGCCAGTAATGAAAGTCCCCCATTATGTACCAGTAATGACAGCCCCCCATTATGTACCAGTAATGACAGCCCCCCATTATGTGCCAGTAATGACAGCCCCCCATTATGTGCCAGTAATGACAGCGCCCCCATTATGTGCCAGTAATGACAGCCCCCCATTATGTGCCAGTAATGATAGTCCCCCCATTATGTGCCAGTAATGATAGCCCCCCCCATTATGTGCCAGTAGCCAGAGACCCCCATTATGTGCCAGTAGCCAGAGATCCCCATTATGTACCAGTAGCCAGAGACCCCCGATATGTGCCAGTAGCCAGAGACCCCCATTATGTGCCAGTAGCCACCAGCATTGTACACAAAAAAAAATAAACACTTATACTTACCTCCTTGGCAGTGATGCGATGCAGGCCTATTCCGGCCTGTGTCCCGCACTGTACGGCTCAGGTGGCGCGATAACGTCATTGCCCCCCCCTGCGGACACCCATGGTGCTAATGTTTGCTGAAGTAACCTTTCTTTGTCCATAATGTTTTGCGAACATTGTAATTTCTTTTTGTTGCTTAAATCCCTGACACATAACATGGCAAGATTAAAGGTAGTCGTTTATTTTAAACAGGTTTCCAATTTGTGGTCAGCTAATGTCATCATGCATAGTGTTCCCATCATCCTTAAGTCGCCCATACCTTCTGCATGGAAATGGCGTAAACACAGTTGTTGTAACTTAGTTGTGGGAGTACTGCCCACACCCCAATTGCTGCTAGTGTTTGGTTCATACACACAAATTCACATTATATATTTTTTTTTATTCGTGAATGGACATAGATTGTTTAAACACATGTCTCGTATAGAATATTATAGGCAAATCATGTATCAGATGTTCCCTTTTATTTGCTGCTTACTGATATGGTTTTTATTTATTTTTCCTACAGATTCCTTGCAAGTGGGAACTCTTTTGCATCCCTGCATTTTGAGTTTCTTTTGGGAGCCTCAACAATTTCTCGGATTGTGCATCACACTTGCCATGTCATCTGGCATCAACTCCGAGAGACGATGATGCCACAGCTGAGGGATTCAATCTTTCGGCGCAGTTTCCTAACTGCCTCGGGGCACTGGATGGAAAGCACATCCGTGTGAAGAAGCCTCCTCACTCAGGGTCCCGATTCTTCAATTATAAGCAATATTTTTCGGTAGTGCTTATGGCTGTTGCTGACAGTAACTACCGGTTTATAATGGTTGATATTGGGGCCTATGGAAGCACAGCAGATGCACGCATCTTTAGTGCTTCTAGAATGGGTGAGCGGCTTCGTGCCAATCAGATTGCCCTGCCCGAGTCTGCTCGTCCGCCGGCTCCATTTGTCATCGTGGCGGATGAAGGGTTTGCATTGACTCCCCATGTTATGCGACCCGTCCCAAAGCGTGGTTTGGATGTCTGGAGGCGTATTTTCAACTACTGGTTGACTCGTGCCTGTCGGTATGTTGAGTGCGCTTTCAGAATACTCTCTAGCAAGTGGAGGGTGTTTTTGTCATCCATACAGATGGATCAGGAGAATGCTACCCTGGTGATTCAAGCTTGTGTTGTTCTACACAACTTCACCAGGATTAATGAGGCTTCCTCTTCTGTTGACATGGAAGATTTTCCTACGTTATCAGGTTTGGGTTTGGAAAGGACCCTGGATAGATGACCTGGGACTGCAGGCATTGCAGTTCGGGAACTCTATGCAGACTACTTTTACAGCCCAGAAGGGGTCCTTGCCATGGCAGAGGGACGCTATTCGTGGAAGTTTTTGATATCTTCTGGGCTCTTTAGTTTTTTTTATTTTGCAGATAGATATTGGCAATTTATTGTGATATATATGGTGAGCCTGCATACATCGCTGATTGTTTAACCCCTTAAGCACTCAGCCCTATTTCACCTTAAAGACCCGGCCATTTTTTGCAAATTTGACCAGTGTCACTTTAAGTGGTGATAACTTTAAAACGCTTTGACTTATCCAGGCCATTCTGGGATTTTTTTTCCGTCACATATTGTACTTCATGACACTGGTAAAATGAAGTAAAAAAAAAATTTTTTTTTATAAAAAAATACCAAATTTCCAAGTTTCAATTTCTCTACTTCTATAATACATAGTAATACCTCCAAAAATAGTTATTACTTTACATTCCCCATATGTCTACTTCATGTCTGGATCATTTGGGAATGATATTTTATTTTTTGGGGATGTTACAAGAAGTTTAGAAGCAAATCTTGAAATTTTTCAGAAATTTTCAAAAACCCAATTTTTAGGGACCAGTTCAAGTCTGAAGTCACTTTGCGAGGCTTACATAATAGAAACCCCCCAAAAATGACCCCATTCTATAAACTACACCCCTCAAGGTATTCAAAACTGATTTTACAAACTTTGTTAACCCTTTAGGTGTTCCACAAGAATTAATGGAAAATAGAGATACAATTTCAAAATTTCACTTTTTTGGCAGATTTTCTATTTTAATAATTTTTTTCCAGTTACAAAGCAAGGGTTAACAGCCAAACCAAACTCAATATTTATGGCCCAGATTCTGTAGTTTACAGAAACACCCCATATGTGGTCGTAAACCGCTGTACGGGCACATGGCAGGGCGCAGAAGGAAAGGAATGCCATACGGTTTTTGGAAGGCAGGTTTTGCTGGACTGTTTTTTTGGACACACTGTCCCATTTGAAGCCCCCCTGATGCACCCCTAGAGTAGAAACTCCATAAAAGTGACCCTATCTAAGAAACTACACCCCTCAAGGTATTCAAAACTGATTTTACAAACGTCGTTAACCCTTTAGGTGTTCCACAAGAATTAATGGAAAATAGAGATACAATTTAAAAATTTCACTTTTTTGGCAGATTTTCCATTTTAATAATTTTTTTCCAGTTACAAAGCAAGGGTTAACAGCCAAACCAAACTCAATATTTATGGCCCAGATTCTGTAGTTTACAGAAACGACCCATATGTGGTTGTAAACCGCTGTACGGGCACACGGCAGGGCGCAGAAGGAAAGGAATGCCATATGGTTTTTGTAAGGCAGATTTTGCTGGACTGTTTGAAGCCTCCCTGATGCACCCCTAGAGTAGAAACTTCAAAAAAGTGACCCCATTTTAAAAACTACGGGATAGGGTGGCAGTTTTGTTGGTACTAGTTTAGGATACATATGATTTTTGGTTGCTCTATATTACACTTTTTGTGCGGCAAGGTAACAAGAAATATCTTTTTTGGCACCGTTTTTTTTTTTTGTTATTTACAACATTCATCTGAAAGGTTAGATCATGTGGTAATTTTATAGAGCAGGTTGTCACGGACGCGGCGATACCTAATATGTATACAATTTTTTTTATTTATGTAATTTTTACACAATGACTTCATTTTTAAAACAAAAAAAGTTTTTTCAGTTGTTGGGCGATTATCTTAAGTAGGGTCTCATTTTTTGCGGGATGAGATGGCTGTTTTATTGGCACTATTTTGGGGTGCATATGACTTTTTGATCGCTTGCTATTACACTTTTTGTGACGTAAGATGACAAAAAATGGCCTTTTTTACACCGTTTTTATTTTTATTTTTTTACGGTGGTCACCTGAGGGGTTAACTCATGTGATATTTTTATAGAGCCGGTCGATACGGACGCGGCGATACCTAATATGTATACTTTTTTTATTTATGTAAGTTTTACACAATGATTTCATTTTAGAAACAAAAAAAAACATGTTTTAGTGTCTCCATAGTCTGAGAGCCATAGTTTTTTCAGTCTTTTGGCGATTATCTTGGATAGGGTATGATTTTTGCGGGATGAGATGACGGTTTGATTGTTACAATTTTGGCGTACATGCGACTTTTTTAATTTCATCTTTTTTTTATTACCTTTTTTGGGAAGTAAGGTGGGCAAAATTTAAATTTCATCATAGTTTTTTATTTTTTATTTTTATGGCGTTCACCGTTCGGGTAAAGTAACATGACCGTTTTATAGATCAGGTCGTTATGGACGTGGCGATACCAAACGTGTAGGGAATTTTCTTTTTTTCATTTTTAATCAGTGATAAATGTGTTTTTTGATTTTTACTTTTTTTTCACTTTTTTTCACTTTTTTTTTTTTACCCAGATCCACTTGGTTCTTGAAGATCCAGTGGGTCTGATGTCTGTATAATACAGTACAGTACAATATATATTGTACTGTACTGTATTTTACTTGCACTTTGTCTGAACAGATCTATGCCTTTAGCACAGATCTGTTCACCACCATGGACAGCAGGATGCCTGAGACGGCGTCCTGTTGCCATGGGAACCTTCCCCGTCTGCTCAGTAGTGGTCAGAACTTCGCAGACGGGGAAGGGTAAGGACGGGGCTCTCTGGGGGCTGTCTGGGGGCTCTCTCCCTCTCCATCGGGGGGCTGCAAAGGCACAGCAGCCCCCCGATGGGAGAGGGAGGGAGCTCCCTCTTACTGTTAACTTTTTCCATACAGGGGTCCGTACGGACCGCTGTATGGAAAGGGTTAAACGGCTGACATCGCATCACAGATGTCAGCCGTTTATACCAGAGTGTCAGCAATGTGCTGACACCCTGGTATACCCACTGTACACCAACGATTATTCGGGGGATCGCGATCCTGCCTGCCGCACCGCCCGCAACACCCCCCCTGCACCACCCGCCGCCATAAAACCATTCAGGGGTGCAGGGGGGGTGGAAAAAAATGTATATGCGGTCAGGGACCGCGGGGATCAGAATCAGCCAAAACTGCAGCAAACCGCAGGTCTGAATTGACCTGCGGTTTGCTGTGATCGCCGATACGGGGGGGGGGGTCATATGCCCCCGGCGTTGTGACAGGATGCCGGCTGAATGATTTCAGCCGACATCCTGTGCGGATTAACCCCAGCAGCGCCACAATCTCATTTTAAACTCATGACGTACCGGTACGTCATGGGTCCTTAAGGACTCGGGAAACATGCTGTACCGGTACGTCATGCGTCCCTAAGGGGTTAAACTTTTTTTTTTTCACTTTTTTTTAACTTTTTTTTTTTGTCCCACTTTGGGACTGGAACTTTTGGGGGTCTAATCCTTTACAATGCATTCCAATACTTCTGTATTGGAATGGATTGGCTGTATGAGTAATACTGTGTGTATTACTCATACAGTTTCCGGCCAGGGGGCTGGATCTCACAGGCTCGTCACCGGAAGACAGCGCGATGCCTTCCTTAGGCATCGCGCTGCCTTCCATGCCATCGGGTCCCCCCTACAGCCACATATGGACCCGATGGCACCGCCACACGCCGCCGCGCATTTAGCCATGGTGCCAATGATTTGAGCAGGCACCGGGTTCGCATTTAGCCAAGGTGCCTGCTCAATGATTTGAGCAGGCACCGGGTTCCGATCACCGCCCGCCAGGCGGCGGTGATCAGAACAACACATGACGTACCGGTACATCACGGGTCCTTAAGAACTCGGGAAACATGCCGTACCGGTACGTCCTAAGTCCTTAAGGGGTTAATAATGTTGGATTATCACCTTCAATGTGAAGTTACCAAAATAAAACAACACATAAACATTTTTATTATTATTCTTTTTGTCAAAACGCCAAATGTGAAACTATTTGTAAAACATTGTTTGGTGTTTGGAGCTGTCCAGCACAAAATGAGGTATACACATTCAAGGACCCAAACCAGTGCTGATATTCTGTCCGTCTCGTCTGTATCTGGCCTGCTTCTACAATCCAAACATCCTTATGTAAGGAAAACCTAAAAGAACATAATTTCTAGAAAAACAACATGGACCAGGCATCACAAGGCCATGGTGGTAGTAGTAGTAGTTAAAAATCAGCTGGCCAGACGCAGTTGGCGCATCATTATACTCTATTATAATCGGATTATGTATTTGTCATTTTATAGTTGAACTTTTATGAATCCATGTTGTGGTTTGTAAGCCAACATTAAAACTATGTAAATGACAATTACAGTAGAGAACGGGTACCAAATCCTAAAACCTCCAAAATAAAGTTAGCATGTATGTTCCAAAAATTATGAACAAAACTAAACATACGCAAATAACTACACTATTCAGTGCCAAAAAAAGGCAAGAGGGTGGTTTGTCCAACCTTTTCATATTTAGGACCTATCCACAGGATAGGTACACAAGATCATATTGGCGGGGGACCGACAGCCGGCAACTACGTCAATCAACTGTATGAGGAGACAATGCGTGCAGTGCGCACGTGCCATCTACCTTCTCGATTCCTGCTCTGATTGCAGACATCTATGTTACTTGATCTCGAAAATAGTGCCACACAGGAAGAAAAGAGATACGGGAGGCAGCATGTGCACTCTGCACGTGTCGTCTCATCATACATCTCATCATCGGTGGTGTTTGGTGTTACTCCCCCACAAAAATGATTTTGATCACCTACACAAAGGGTAGGTCATCAATAGTACAACGCCACACAACCCCTTACATTATTTACCACTATTGCTAACCAAGATTAGGAACTAATAATAACCAGCAAATAAGGTTTTTTTTTTATCAACAAAAATACTTACGGCCTCAAATCCATCACCGGTCTCAAAAATTGCAACTGGGCCGTTTACAAATATGGCCTTTTTTTGGAGCTGCCTTCCCCACTCCGGCCTTTGTTAGTTAGATCCCGGCAGCTGTTCCACCGAGTTTTTATCTGTTTCACTATAAAGAAAGGAAATATACAAATTACTCTAAGAAAATGTAAGAAACAAATATTAAATATTATCAGTACAAATACCAAAGCGAAAATGTTAAGCTAAATCAAGTCTACAAATCTGATAAATGTCTGAATTGGCAAGATTATACAGCACATGGTACAGTACTGCAGGTGTGGGGATTCTAATGTACAATAAGTTCAGGAAGGAGGAGATTAGTAGTGCAAGCCATTTGTACGAAAATACTTTATAATATGTGATCTTGACAACTATAGGATGATCAATTACAACAGGGACACGTGTCACCAAAAATAAAATGCACATACAGGTTAGACATGACTACTGTTTGCTGTAGCAAAGGGAGGGTCAGCCATTTAAGTAAATGATGAGGTATGGTATTTAGTGCACGACTCTTCCAAAAACCATGTACAGGCCTATGCAAAATGAAGGTGGTCCACAAAATATACAGTATTCTGACCTCATGGAATTTATAGCTACATCATTTAGGGACAGACAGGGCAAGGACAGTACAACGACATTGCTAGCACTTACCTAAATTTGCACGGCCTAGGCCACCTGCTTTCGTCCATTCGGCCCGCCTCATGCTACGGGCCACTTGCTCCCAGGCTGCCTCCTTCCTAACTCGGTCTTGGTATGTATTGGACCGGGTGTCCCAGAATTCGGCCCTCTCCTGCACCAAAGTTATGAGTTTTTCAACATTCCATCGTGGCATCTTACCAGAAATTCTCAAGGCACTGACTGCCACACCACACTAAAGAATTTCACCACAAGTGGCTAGCAATTAGCATAACATGTGACCTTGAACTTCCTGTATATTATTTTTATTTTATTGGCACGAGTTCTGGCAGACAGTTTTGCCATGCCAAATGATAGAAATAAAAAGGACGCGGATGACAATCGGATGTGCCTCCGCATTATTTTAGCGGTCCCATTGACTTGAATGGGTCCGCAAACTGTTTTTCGCGGCCAAGAATAGGACAGGTTATATTTTTTTGACGGACTGGAACCACAGACGCGGATAACAAACGCTGGACTATCTGCATTTTCAACGGCTCCATAGAAATGAATGGGTCCGCATCTGAAACGCTAAAATCGGCGGAACGGACGCGGAACAAATCAACGGTCGTGTGCATGAGGCCTTACTCGGATACTTACTGGAGAATAAACATGGGAGGAGGCTTTTAAAGGTTGGTTCTCCACGTTGTTTCCTGTCCCTGGGAGGCGGGGTAACCCTCCCGCTTAGTGCCATTGTGGAGGCTAAATGGAAAATCAAATTACCGGTAAGTAATTATCATCTTTTTTTATTGCCATATTCTGAGGCCCTAAGTTTCCATAGTTATGTCTACGGAGCCGTGTGAAGGCTCATTTTGTTGTGGGACAATAGTTTTTATCAATACCATTTTGGGGTGTGTATGACTTTTGATCACTTTTTATTCCACTTTTTGGGGAAGGTGAAAGAATGGCGAATCGCCAATTTTGGCTTATTTTTCAATGAGGCTATTCGCTCGTTTATTCAGCTAGGCCAGGGCTTTAACTTTCAACCAACGGCTCCCTTGATTGCCACACAGAGGAGCTTGTCTAGCATGCCTCCGGATTTTTCACTTCTCAGATGCCGTGGTCACATTTGCCATGAGCTATGTGAAACAGGAGATAACCTGGCGGCTATGGTGCTATTTCCGCTCTGGAGCAGGCAGCATGTTTAAAGTCCCTACTGCTGACGTATATAGTGGTGCGGCAGTAGGGAAAAGGCTTTAAGAAGCATCTCCACATCTAGTGACGGAGGAAATTACAAGATTGCTCCACTGACTAGAGGATGAGGGAGCGTGTTAAGTTAGTGTTGTGTAAGTGCCAATTGGTAAAATGAAGATGACATGTATCCTACTCATTGGGAGTATGGAGAAACCTGTATGCGTGTTTTGGCAGCCCTACAGGAATGTGAATCAACTATGAGGGACGTGAATTGGGAGTTCCATTCTTGAGGTGTTAGGTGTCGCATTATTGCTCTTATGTAGCTGGAAGATTAGAGGTAGTCAAAAAAGAGCAAAGGAATATTGGGAAGTTTATCCTGCAGTGCAGAGAAGGCTAGAGAGCATTTCTGTGGGTAGTTTAATTGGGACGTTATGGAGGTTAAGGCCTCCACATTTCCAGTGATAAAATATTTGTGCGAAGTTCCTGTCACGGTCCCTCCTGGGACAGAGGTTAGAAGATCTGAGAGACTGGCTGCACGTTAGGTTATCTGACAGCCTATCTGTTTTCACTTGTTGCAGTGTTGGTAATGACCACACCTCTTGTCTCAGGTGTAGCTTGTGGTCATCACTGCTCCTCTATTTAGTCTGGACTCACACTTCATACCATGCGGTTGATATTATCTGCCTGGAGTTGGAAGAGCTGGTGTGAGTTCCTCATCTGTGTTCCTGCTCTTCCACTTTCTATTGAAGATAAGTGTACTTCCCTTTGTATTTTGTTGTTCCCATTTGCTCGTTGTTTACTAGGCCTCAGGGAGACGCCGGTTCATTCATCAGTGAAGGAACCAGTGGTCTCAGACCCAGTCACTACTCCTAGGCATTTCCAGGGTTTCTAGGGCCTAGGTTTACGGTGTATGAATATTCCCACCTTCAGGGTCTATTCATACTGACAGGAGTCAGGGCTAGGTATAGGGTTTTCTAGGTGGTGACCTCTTCCCTTTACTTAGCCATGAGGCCTAGTTTCTGGTCATTTTCCTTCTGTTGTCATTCTGGTGTTCCTCCCCTCCCCCCACTTTGTGACTATTCCCTGCTAAAATTAAAGTTTGATGGGGGATGGGGGGGGGGGGGGGGGAGAAAGAAGGGATCTGCTTCTTTAGTAAGGGTAGCTTATTAGATAATATTATAACGCATTTAGGAGCCGTACTGGCTCCTTCTTTAGATCACATCCACATCCACATTATACATGGGAGACATTTAAAAAGCAGGGAATGCACCAAAAACAATAAATTAACAGAAAATGTGGGGGACAATAAAGAGAATTAGTAAAAACTAACAAGTTATAACACAAAACATAGAATTACGTATTAAAAATTGAAAAATAGGGTGAAGTTCATATTAATGGCCACTAGATGTCACCATTTTACCTAAAATAAATGTTAGTAAATTGATTTAAAATTGTATAGTTATACAGTAATAGCAGCAATGATATAGTAAAAAAGAAATGGATAAATAAATGATACATAATAGTTAACATGAACAGACTGTTGGATGAATAAGTTTATTTTTATAATTCTAGAATTGTTTAAGTGATTTCATTTAGACCTAACTGATGGTTTGGAGTTAGTAAATCCCCAAAAAATCTCCTTCTCAGAACATCAAATATATGATAGGTGATTGAAGGGATATGGTCAATGGGTATAAGTTCATGGGCGATGACTCCCCACATGTTTCAGTGTGCAATGTTTGCTTACTTCATGTTTAGTGAGCCTTTTTTTAATAATATGTCGATGTTGAGTCGTCTATCATGTAGTTGCTGAGATGTCCGGCCTACATATTGTAACCCATAATGGCATTCGATCAGATAGATAATCCATCTTACAGTTCATAGTGTTTGGAAAATTTTCTCCTGTGACATTACAGTAAAATACAAGAGTCTGGTGCGATATTGAATGACAGCACAGGCAATGGCTTTTTTAAAAAAAAACAAAAAAAACTTTTTATTGTAGTTTTTAATTATGAGAAGATTAGATTTTTTTTTACATGCTTTTCTAGAGTCGTAGTCTCTTGATCCACATCTATAACTCCCAATTGGATTGGTAGGTGTAATATAACTCTTCTCTTTCTGCTGTCTTAGACTGCTGGGGGCTAAAATATTCTTTATAGTAGGGGCACGTCTGTAGGTGGAGTGTCGTGCTGGAAGTATTATGCTTAAAGACCAGGCTATTTTTTGCAAATCTGACCAGTGGAATTTTATGTGTGAATAACTTTAAAACGCTTTTACTTATCCAGGCCATTCTGAGATTCTTAGATTGTTTTTTCGTCACATATTGTACTTCATGACACTAGTAAAATGGAGTAAAAATAAATTCATTTTTATTTATAAAAAAATACCAAATTTACCAAAAATTGGGAAAAATTAGCAAATTTCCAAGTTTCAATTTCTCTACTTCTATAATACATAGTAATACCTCCAAAAATAGTTATTACTTTACATTCCCCATATGTCTACTTCATGTTTGGATCATGTTGGGAATGCCATTTTATTGTTTGGGGACGTTACAAGGCTTAGAAGTTTTGAAGCAAATCTTGAAATTTTTCAGAAATTTTCTAAAACCCACTTTTTAAGGACCAGTTCAGGTCTGAAGTCACTTTGTGAGGTTTACATAATAGAAACCACCCAAAAATGGTATTCAAAAACTGATTTTGCAAACTTTGTTAACAAAGTTTAGGTGTTCCAAACCTTTAGGTGTTCCACAAGAGTTAATGGCAAATGGAGATAAAATTTCAGAATTTCAATTTTTGGGCAAATTTTCAATTTTAATAAATTTTTTCAAGTAACAAAGCAAGGGTTAACAGCCAAACAAAACTCCTTTTTTATTGCCCTGGTACTGTAGTTTATAGAAACACCCCATATGTGGTTGTAAACTAGTGTATAGTAAAAAGGAAAGATATCTAATCACCAGTCCGCAAAAATGTTGCGCTGCAGGTCCGAGGAGTGTTGTGGGGTCAATCACACTTTCATGGAGTATATATATAGGGTTCTGACCGCCCGTGTCATAAAAAGACGGTATACAAACAGTTTTTTTCCTTCCTCCTTCTCCTTTTAGAAAAAAACCGAGGGCTGCAAATGTCCTATTTGTGGATATCCTGCAACTAATAAAAATTATAATAGTGTGAATCCGTACGGTTGTTTTTCCCTGCAGTGCACAGGTTGTACTTACACGGCACTCCACCAACAAAAAGCGTGTATGCAGTATCCTCCGCGGCTGGATAGATTTTTCGCGCGAAGATCCACGTTCAAACACAACCAAACAGGGTTCAACCACGGACTTGGTTCCAGTACACACCAGATAAGTCTGCTAATATTCCCAATTTCTTTTCCTTAAAAGTTTCTGTGGATACAAGTGGCTCCTACCATAGTGAAGCTCCGATGACTGTTTTAAAAGGTTTATTAGTACATACTTACAAACATGCACTTTAAAATTCGCATTAAAAAATCCCAGCGTCTTATTCTTTGCCCGACCCAGGTTTCGCTCCTTAAGCTTCGTCAGGGGCACAATTCATCTCTCCCTCCCCCTTCTTTTTATTTGGTAGGCTAGAGTTAATCAAGCACCTGATGCGCTACTCCAGACACCTTCTCTTTTTCCTTCACTTTAACCCTATACTTGTATCACCTAGTTCTCAAGGGAAAAAACGCAGATCTTTAGGTCCTAATTCACATGGGAATAAATGTTCAACCAATTTATTAATCTAATTTAGAACGGCTTGCAGGTCAAAATCTACATTCAGTCCCCCTGGTTGTAGCGTACATAATTCGTATATACACCTACTTTCTTTTTTATTAATTTTCTCTAGAAAACTTCCTCCCCTCCAGTGGTTTTGTACTAATTCCACCCCCATGAACTTTAATCCCTCTGGGTTTTTTTGGTGAAATTTTTTATAATGTGCCGAAACACCATGACTTTCAAGCCCCTTTTTAATATTTCTTATATGCTCCTGCACCCGGACCTTGAGGGGTCTAATGGTCCGTCCTACATACTGGAGGCCACAAGTGCACTCCAGTACATATATGACCCCTTTGCTGTGGCATGTCATCTCTCCCACTACTTCCAATTGTTTGCTTTTTACAGTACTATTCACTATAGTACTATTTTGTGATCTTTCTGTTTTTTTTCTATTTTTACAGGCAATGCAAAAACCACACCAATTAAAACTGTTTTTTCTTTTTCTTTTTATCTTCTGGTCGGTTGGCACTACCGTGTTTCCCCGAAAATAAGACATCCCCCGAAAATAAGACCTACCTCTAGTTTTGCCTATTGCTGTAATATAAGGCATCCCCCCGAAAATAAGGCCTCCCCGATAATAAAGCATCCCCCGAAAATAAGGCCTCCCCGATTATAAAGCATCGGCCGAACATACCGTAATGCCTCCCCGATTATAAAGCATCCGCCGAACATAATGACTCCCCGATTATAAAGCATCGGCCGGACATAATGCCTCCCCGATTATAAAGCAAGCCACCCCAGAATGTAAGGAGCTCACTGATTGGCCGCAGCCGCCGCCAGGACAAGCTGCCGCCTTCTTCCGCCCGCTGCTCGCTCTGCCCTGATGGAGTCTCACAACTTGGCTGGCTCGGACACACAGGGGACGGGGTGACAGGTAGGGGGAGGAATATCTGATGGAAGGTGGGGGATGTCTGGTGAAGATGGGGGGGAGACTAAAAACGGTAATTAAAATGACACAGGGTGATCAGAGGGGGGAATCAAAATGACACAGGGGTATCAGGGTGGGGAGGGGGATCATTTAAAATGACACAGGGGGATCAGAGGGGGGAATCAAAATGACACAGGAGGATCAGAAGGGGGTACTAAAATGCTATAGTAATCCCCCCCCTCTGATTCTCCTGTACCATTTTGATTCCCCCTTCTGACCCCCCTGTGTCATTTTAAGTGATCCCCCTCCCCACCCTGATACCCCTGTGTCATTTTGCTTCCCTTCTCTGATCACCCTGTGCCATTTTAAGTGATCCCCCTCAACACCCCGATTTTCTTTTTTTTGTTCAACAATAAATGTGTACCGTATTTTTCTTCATGGAAAAATAAGACATCCCCTGAAAATAAGACCTAGCGCATCTTTTGGAGCAAAAATGAATATAAGACACTGTCTTATTTTCGGGGAAACAGGGTATGTACTAGTTTGTTTTGTAAATTGGGTGCTCTTTTATAGATGACTAGTGGTTGTTCAGGAATTGCAGGTCCGAGTACTGGGTTATTTTTCAAGATGGACCAGTTTTTTTTAATTGCGTTTTTTAGTTCCCCAGAGCATTGTGTGAACTGGGTTATGAACGAAAAACGAAAGTCAGTTGTCTTTTTTGGTATTTTTGGGTTATTTGGGGTCTCCTCTCGTTGTTTTATTGTATCTTTTATACATCTCTCCAGATTCTCATTCTCATATCCTTTTTCTAGGAAGCGTTCTTTTATTATTTTACTCTGCTCTTTAAAAATAGCTGTGTCTGTCACGACTGTGACTGATCCAGACAGGTCTGGGAGGAGAAGGTCGCAGCGACTTGCTACTCGCGATAGCTTGTGAGTTTGCTCCGTGGTTCAGGGTATGTCATCTGGGTTTTGCCTTGTGAACTTTTTTGTCCTGACTGGGAGTTTGTAGGCATCCTTCTCAGGTGAGTCCTGTCTGCCACTCCCAGCTACTATATTAGTTTCAGTTTCACTTGCAGTCATTGCCAGATATAGTCCTTACTTCCAGTGCTACTCTGACCTTGGAAGGAGATCGTTTGATGGTGTTGCTGTGGAGCTCTTGGCCGGCGTCGACTGTCGTGTTTGGGATCGCCTTCTCTGCTCGTGACTGGATAAGTCTATCTCTGCTGTTGTTTGTTTGTTGTTGTCTTCCCCTGTTGTTTTCCTAGACGTGAGTGATGGTGACTAGCGCTCCCATCGGCCTTTCCCCAGTCCAGTGTTAGGGCGACTGAGGGTTTAGGCATCCTGCTCGCCGCACGGGTTCACACCCCGTCTAGGGTATCAGGGCAGACAGGTGCCAGCTTAGGGTTACTCAGGGGTGGCCATTCTATTTCCCATCCGTAGATAAGGGTCCCCCTTCCCCTCCGTCTGGTGCGACACGACTGCTGCTGGGATAGCGGTCGTGACAGTATATCTGGCCTTTTAAAAAATAAAAAAAAGTGACATTTCATTTTTTTTTTTTTCTTTTTTGCTTGCTGTTTTGCTTTGTATTTTGTCTGTTCCACTATGGATCCGGTTTCGGTTTTGGCGAAACAATTACAGGGGTTATCCCTTGAAGTGGCAGGATTAAAAGCAACAGTGCTGCAGCAGCAATCCTTGGGTTCCACCGTTGCTACGGGAAACCAAG
Organism: Bufo bufo; assembly: GCF_905171765.1. Classification (NCBI taxonomy): domain Eukaryota; kingdom Metazoa; phylum Chordata; class Amphibia; order Anura; family Bufonidae; genus Bufo; species Bufo bufo. The sequence goes on from NC_053398.1 coordinate 50,154,257, forward strand.
GTACTCCTAAGCCAAAAGTGGCTTTACCTGATAGGTTCTCAGGAGGGAGAGACCAATTTGTAACCTTCAGAGAAGCTTGCAAGTTGTTCTTCAGGTTACGCCCTAGATCCTCTGGCGGTGAGGAACAACGGGTGGGCATTGTAATTTCTCTCCTGCAAGGAGATCCGCAGGCTTGGGCTTTCTCCCTACCATCAGACTCTCCGGCCTTACGATCAGTGGAGGAGTTTTTTGAAGCCCTGGGTCTCGTATATGATGACCCGGACAGGGTCTCACTGGCTGAGTCTAAGCTACGTAGATTTCGGCAAGAGAACCGGTCTGCTGAACTATATTGATCTGAATTCCGTAGGTGGGCTACTGATACGTTATGGAACGACTCGGCCCTTAGGAGTCAGTTCTGCCAGGGGTTGTCTGAAAAATTAAAAGATGCGCTGGCGGTATACGAGGTCCCTGGGTCTCTTGAGGCTGCTATGTCTCTGTCCATAAGAATCGACAGACGACTCAGGGAGAGACTATTAAATTTTACGGAGGCCTCTATAGGGCAGGGATCGGTCTGTTATGGTCCAGTCGAACCAATGCAAATAGGGGGCGCCACTAGACGGGTGAATCCTCCTAAATTCCGCCATAGGTCAGAGGTTTGTTTTCGTTGTGGGGGGAGGGGTCATTTTGTAAAGGTTTGTCCCTCAGAACCCAAGAGACCACAAACAAAGGAGCCGCCGGAAAACTAGAGTCCCCAGATTGTGCAGAGGAGAACAGTCTGGGCGTATTCGTTTCCTCCATACGCATGTCTCAGTTTTTTTTGTCCGCTACCGTTGAGGCGGGCAATAAAACTGAGATCTGTTCCGTCTTTTTGGACAGTGGGGCGGGGGTCAACTTGGTGGATTCACGGTTTGCTCAGGCTCTGGGTTTTACTCCGGAACCGGTATGCAGAACTATTCCTGTTTTTGCCATCGACTCCTCCCCTCTTACTCAGAGAGAGTTAACTCAGATCATCCATAATATCCATCTGCAGGTAGGGGACCTCCATAAAGAGCATATCTCTTGTTATGTCCTGGACGGTCTTCCGGCTCCTATAGTATTGGGGCTTCCTTGGCTGGTGACTCACAATCCAGTGGTGGATTGGCAGGCCGGGGAGATTGTGGAGTGGAGTGAACGTTGTAAGGACAACTGCTTGAGTAGTAGGTGCTCTACACTCTCTGTAACATCTTTACCTGCCTTTCTGTCAGATTTTATGGATGTGTTCTCTGAGAAGGGTTGTCAGGGGTTCCCACCTCATCGTCCATATGATTGCCCGATTAATCTATTACCTGGGGCAAAACTACCTAAAACCCGGTTATACAATCTTTCCGGCCCGGAGAGGAAGGCTATGAAAGATTATATTTCGGAGAGTTTGGCTAAGGGACACATCAGACCCTCTTCTTCACCTGTGGCTGCAGGGTTCTTTTTCGTTAAAAAGAAAGATGGGGGCCTACGTCCTTGCCTGGATTTCTGGGAATTAAACCGGATAACTATCCGAGATCCCTATCCTCTTCCTCTCATTCCCGACCTCTTTAATCAGGTTGCTGGTGCTAAATGGTTCTCCAAAATGGATCTCAGAGGAGCCTATAACCTGGTTCGCATCAAAGAGGGGGATGAGTGGAAGACTGCTTTTAATACTCCGGAAGGGCATTATGAAAATCTGGTCATGCCATTTGGTCTTACTAATGCGCCTGCGGTATTCCAACATTTTGTCAACGATATTTTTAGTCACCTTATCGGGAGATTTGTTGTGATATATCTTGATGACATCCTGGTCTATTCCCCGGATCTGGATACACATAAGATCCATGTGAGACAAGTGCTGCAGATATTAAGGGCCAACAAATTGTTTGCTAAGTTAGAAAAATGTGTGTTCGCCGTAAAAGAACTGCCATTTCTGGGGTATGTGTTGTCAGATTCAGGTTTCCGCATGGATCCGGAGAAAGTCCGGGCGATTATAGACTGGGATCTGCCTGAGAACCTGAAGGCATTGCAACGCTTCCTGGGGTTTGCCAATTTTTATAGAAAGTTTATAAAGAACTATTCCTTGGTGGTCAAACCACTGACGGACATGACCCGAAAGGGATCCGATTTTTCCAAATGGTCACATGCAGCCAAAACTGCCTTTGCGTCTCTGAAGGAGAGGTTCACCTCGGCCCCTATTCTCGTACAGCCAGGTGTCTCGCTTCCTTTTATTGTAGAGGTTGACGCATCAGAGGTGGGGGTGGGAGCGGTACTATCTCAGGGCCCGTCCCCTGGTGAATGGCGTCTGTGTGCTTTCTTTTCGAAGAAATTGTCTACTGCAGAAAGGAACTATGATATTGGCAACAGGGAACTTTTGGCTATTAAGTTGGCCTTTGAGGAGTGGCGTCATTTTTTGGAGGGGGCGGTTCATCCCGTCACGGTGATTACTGATCACAAAAACTTATTATATCTGGAGTCTGCTAAACGTCTCACCCCTAGACAGGCTCAGTGGTCGTTATTTTTTACTAGGTTTAATTTTGTAATAACCTATCGCCCGGGGGCAAAAAATACTAAGGCGGATGCATTGTCTCGAAGTTTTCCTGGAGGGGGTGATGTTGAGGTACCAGAGCCCATTTTGCAAAAGGGGGTGGTGGTCTCTGCATTACACTCAGGTTTGGAGGGGAGGGTGTTGGAAGCTCAGGGGGACGCCCCGGCCTCCTGCCCCTCGGGTAAACTGTTTGTGCCAGAAAATTTACGACTGGAGATACTAAAAGAACACCATAACTCCACACTGGCAGGACACCCAGGTAGTAGGGCAACCTCTGAGTTAGTGTCTCGTCGGTTCTGGTGGCCTAAATGGCGCCAGGAGGTGTTGAATTTTGTGTCTGCATGTGCTACCTGTGCTCGTTCTAAGGTAGATCATACTCGTCCGGCAGGGCGTCTTTTACCTCTGGCCATCCCCAACAGGCCTTGGACGCACCTGTCAATGGATTTCATTACGGATCTACCAGTATCAGCGGGGAAGACTGTTATTCTGGTAGTTGTTGACAGATTCAGTAAAATGGTGCAATGTATTGCTCTTGCCGCATTGCCTAATGCTAACACACTGGCTCAGGTTTTTATTGACCACATCGTGAAGCTTCACGGGGTCCCTTCCGATATTGTTTCGGATCGTGGTACCCAATTCGTTTCTAAATTTTGGAAAGCCTTTTGTTCTCGTTTAGGGGTTCATCTGTCGTTTTCTTCATCTTTCCATCCACAGTCCAACGGTCAGACTGAACGTACCAATCAAAACCTAGAGACATATTTGAGATGCTTTGTTTCCGAAAATCAGGAGGAATGGTCATCTTATTTACCGTTAGCTGAGTTTGCCATTAATAATCGTCGTCAAGAATCCACCGATAAGTCACCATTTTTTGGTGCGTATGGTTTCCATCCTCAGTTTTGTACGTTTAGTGAGGGGGGGCCGTCTGGGATTCCCGAGGAGGAACGATTTGCGTCTTCACTTTCTTCAGTGTGGCAGAGTGTGCAAGAAAGTTTGAAGAGAATTGGTGGTAGATACAAACGTGCGGCTGATAGGAAGCGCTCTGAAGGTCCGGACCTTGGGGTGAATGACTTGGTGTGGTTGTCTACCAGAAATATCAAGTTGAAGGTTCCCTCGTGGAAATTGGGTCCGAGATTTATTGGTCCTTATAGGGTAATTAAGATCATTAACCCGGTGGCTTTTCGTCTGGAGCTACCTCAGACTCTAAGGATCCATAATGTCTTCCACAGATCTCTGCTTAAGAGATATGTAGAACCTCCTGAACCATTGCCACTACCGCCTCCACCGGTGGTTGTTGATGGCAGTCTTGAGTTTCAGGTAGAAAAGATTGTTGATTCACGATATGTTCGCCGCTCTCTTCAGTACCTGGTGCACTGGAAAGGTTATGGTTCCGAAGAGAGAATGTGGGTTCCAGCATCAGAGATAAAAGCGGACAGACTCATTCGGGCTTTTCATAGCTCCCATCCGGAGAGGCCTGGTCTTGAGGGTCCAGGGGCCCCTCGTAGAAAGGGGGGTACTGTCACGACTGTGACTGATCCAGACAGGTCTGGGAGGAGAAGGTCGCAGCGACTTGCTACTCGCGATAGCTTGTGAGTTTGCTCCGTGGTTCAGGGTATGTCATCTGGGTTTTGCCTTGTGAACCTTTTTGTCCTGACTGGGAGTTTGTAGGCATCCTTCTCAGGTGAGTCCTGTCTGCCACTCCCAGCTACTATATTAGTTTCAGTTTCACTTGCAGTCATTGCCAGATATAGTCCTTACTTCCAGTGCTACTCTGACCTTGGAAGGAGATCGTTTGATGGTGTTGCTGTGGAGCTCTTGTCCGGCGTGGACTGTCGTGTTTGGGATCGCCTTCTCTGCTCGTGACTGGATAAGTCTATCTCTGCTGTTGTTTGTTTGATGTTGTCTTCCCCTGTTGTTTTCCTAGACATGAGTGATGGTGACTAGCGCTCCCATCGGCCTTTCCCCAGTCCAGTGTTAGGGCGACTGAGGGTTTAGGCATCCTGCTCGCCGCACGGGTTCACACCCCGTCTAGGGTATCAGGGCAGACAGGTGCCAGCTTAGGGTTACTCAGGGGTGGCCATTCTATTTCCCATCCGTACATAAGGGTCCCCCTTCCCCTCCGTCTGGTGCGACACGACTGCTGCTGGGATAGCGGTCGTGACAGTGTCAGTGCAGTTGCGGTGGATTCTCTGGACCTGTCCCTTGGGTATATTTTGAAGCCAGGGGGCATAATGTCAGCTGGTTAGATCTATATACCCATTGACATCTGTGGGTTTAAAATAGGGCTTAGTTTTGAGCTGTCCCTCTTCCACATATATGGTCAGGTCCAAAAAGTCAACCGAAACCGCACTGACAGTGCTGGTGAAACTTAAGTTCCATTCCTTATTTTCTAATCCTGCAATAAAGGCCTCCAGCTGATTTTTTTTCTCTCCTTCCCATATCACCAGGCAATCATCTATATACCTTTTCCAAGTTCTTAATGTCCCACTTTTTTTAGATCGGTTCACCTCGGGGTCAATATATTGTTTTTCCCACATGTTCATAAAAATATTCACAAAACTGGGGGCGAATTTCGCCCCCATCGCCGTTCCGACCTTCTGTAAATAATATTCGCCCTTGAACCAAAAATAGTTGTGCTCTAGGCAGAATTCCACACAGCGTACTATAAAGTCCGCTTGTATATTGGTCATGTCAGGGTCATTATACAGAGTTTCTTGTATTGCTTGTAGTCCTAATTTTTGGTGGGACAAACGCAGAGTCCAGCAATCATGGATATTTTCGATTTTAGAGCAAATATGGTTTGTGATGTTCAAAGTATATTCTCTGTTAATGAAAAAATGAAGGAAGAGAAAATTATGAGAGATATGTTTTCAGAGTTAGAAAAAGATCTATGTAAAGAAATTAGGACCACCTGGGAAGTCTTATCCCTTGAGAGATTTTTAGCAGAGGGTAAGATCCCAGAAGGCCTGCGATGGCAGCTTCCCCTAAATGCGGAAGATACCAATGATATAGATGAATGGGAAAAACTAATGAACCATTGTGGCTTTAAAGCTATGGAATTCATTATAAAAATACGGAGAAATAAATTAAAGAACATAGGCCAGAACATAGAAAAATTACAAGAAAAACTAAAACCCTTTAAAAAAGAGAGAGAATATATCAAGTTAAGTGAAAAATGCCAAGCTAACATCACAGTAATAGATAAAGAAATAAAAGAGAAAAAACAGAAAAAATACCAAAAAACGTGTGAAGAATATGAGACGAAAAAAATCTACAAGTGGAGATTTAGGTCAGAAATAAACAGAAAAGTAAACAAATCAGAAGTGGGAGAGCAGAAAGAGACCGAGGAAAAGAATATAGTGTGAATAGTAGACCTAACAGTTACTCCAGATATCGGTGGGAGGAATGGGATCCAATAAGGAAAAATGAGAATTATGGGGATCCACCTATGAACACATGGAGTACACAACACTATAATAAGAATTATAATGGATATGGAAGGAACACGAATCATTACCAGTGGCCGAGTGCAATGAGACCATACCAACAATATGGGCGGCAATATAGAAATGAAAATCCATATAGATTTGTAAAAGAAGACCTCCCAAAAAAACAGGGGAACATGGCGCAACAAATGCAAAATGGAGAGGGACCACATGATAAAACGCAGGAAGGAGGGCAGTTAGATAAACAGAATTTTCCACACCAAGCGATCAAGGGCATACAGAGGGAAGAACAAGAAAAACTCGAGAAACTCCGGGAAAGGAACGACAAAACCACACCAAACATCAATACACCGCAAAAAAGAAGGTTTATAGAGGAAAAAGAGGGGGAAAAAAACACAAAATCAGCAAACAAAAAAAGCAAGGTGTGAATGATGGGATATTTAATCTCAGCAGACACACCTTGTCAGAACCTGAAAAAGCGGTGCTTAGAAAGGGGTTAAAATTCGCGCCATCCAAGAGCTTAAATAAATTTAATGCCTTTGTGGACAAATATATTAGAAAATTAAACATAGCCAAATTTTTCTTGGGGAAAGAACCAGCTACTAACCAAAATAATGCAGAGCAGAAGAAAGAATATATACATACAAATCTAAAAGACAAATCAAAAATTTATTTCCAAAAAACAAAAATAATAAGTCCGTAGATGCTTTCAAAAGAAGCATTCTGAATGAATTGGAAAAAATAGAACTGAAAAAGAAAGGAGGTAATATGACCAAAATAGAAAGAGATGCACTAAAAATGTTACAAGACAATCAGGATATAATGATAAAGCCTGCAGACAAAGGAAAGGGGGGGGGGGTAGTAGTGATGAATGTTGAGGACTATGAAGCAGAGGTATTTAGACAATTGAGAGACACCAAAACCTACGCTATGTTGAAGAAAGATCCTCTCCCAGAATATAGAAACAAATTACAAGCTTTGGTTAAATATGGAGGAGACAAAGGCATACTTAATAAAAAGGAAATAGAATATTTGAACATAAAGGAACCTACGACCCCAATTATCTTTATATTACCGAAAATCCACAAAAGCGCTACAAATCCCCCCGGTAGACCTATAGTGTCAGGGATTAATTCCCTGACTAGTAGGATAACGGAATATATAGATAATTTTTTACAGAAATATGTACTACTAGCACCGTCATTCTTGAAGGATAGTGGTGGTGTGGTGAAAATGATAAAAGAACTACAGGGGGTTGGGGAGAATACGTGGATGGCTACCATCGACGTGTCCTCCCTGTACACCATTATACCAAAAAAATTAGGACTACAAGCAATACAAGAAACTCTGTATAATGACCCTGACATGACCAATATACAAGCGGACTTTATAGTACGCTGTGTGGAATTCTGCCTAGAGCACAACTATTTTTGGTTCAAGGGCGAATATTATTTACAGAAGGTCGGAATGGCGATGGGGGTGAAATTCGCCCCCAGTTTTGCGAATATTTTTATGACCATGTGGGAAAAACAATATATTGACCCCGAGGTGAACCGATCTAAAAAAAGTGGGACATTAAGAACTTGGAAAAGGTATATACAGTCATGTGAAAAAATTAGGACACCCTTTGAAAGCATGTGTTTTTTTGTAACATTTTTAATAAATGGTTATTTCATCTCCGTTTCAACAATACAGAGAGATTAAAGTAATCCAACTAAACAAAGAAAACTGAAGAAAAGTCTTTTCAAGATCTTCTGTAAATGTCATTCTACAAAAATGCCTATTCTAACTGAGGAAAAAGATAGGACACCCTCACATGTATTCCCTCTTAAATTGGCTCAGATCTCACACAGGTATATCACACCAGGTGCACATAATTAGTAGATCGTTACTCTGCATGTTGAATGAGGCTTGCCCTATTTAAACCTCAGACATTTAGTTTGGTGTGCTCCTGACTGTTGAAGTGAGAGTGAGCACCATGGTGAGAGCAAAAGAGCTGTCAGAGGACTTCAGAAAAAAGATTGTAGCAGCCTATGAGTCTGGGAAGGGATTTAAAAAGATCTCAAAAGATTTTGAAATCAGCCATTCCACTGTCCGGAAGATAGTCTACAAGTGGAGGGCTTTCAAAACAACTGCCAACATGCCCAGGACTGGTCGCCCCAGCAAGTTCACCCCAAGAGCAGACCGCAAGATGCTAAAAGAGGTATCCAAAAACCCTAAAGTGTCATCTCGAGAACTACAGCAGGCTCTGGCTACTGTTGATGTAGAAGTACATGCCTCTACAATCAGAAAGAGACTGTACAAGTTTAACTTGCATGGGAGGTGTGCAAGGAGGAAACCTTTGCTTTCCAAGAGAAACATCGAGGCCAGACTGACATTTGCCAGCGATAAAGTTGACAAAGACCAGGACTTCTGGAATAATGTTCTTTGGACAGATGAGTCCAAAATTGAATTATTTGGACACAACAGCAGAGGACATGTTTGGCGTAAACCAAACACAGCATTCCAAGAAAAGAACCTCATACCAACTGTGAAGCATGGAGGTGGAAGTGTCATGGTTTGGGGCTGCTTTGCTGCAGCAGGACCTGGTCAGCTCACCATCATAGAATCCACGATGAATTCTACTGTGTATCAGAAGGTGCTTGAAGAACATGTGAGACCATCAGTTAGAAAATTAAAGCTGAAGCGGAACTGGACCATGCAACATGACAATGACCCAAAACATACTAGTAAATCAACCAAAGATTGGCTGAAAAAGAAGAAATGGAGAGTCCTGGAATGGCCAAGTCAAAGTCCAGATTTGAATCCCATTGAGATGCTGTGGGGTGACTTGAAAAGGGCTGTACGTGCAAGAAACCCCTCAAACATCTCACAGCTGAAAAAGTTCTGCATTGAGGAGTGGGGTAAAATTTCCTCAGACCGATGTCGAAGACTGGTAGATGGCTACAAGAACCGTCTCACTGCAGTTATTTCAGCCAAAGGAGGTAACACTCGCTATTAGGGGCAAGGGTGTCCTATCTTTTTCCTCAGTTAGAATAGGCATTTTTGTAGAATGACATTTACAGAAGATCTTGAAAAGACTTTTCTTCAGTTTTCTTTGTTTAGTCGGATTACTTTAATCTCTCTGTATTGTTGAAACGGAGATGAAATAACCATTTATTAAAAATGTTACAAAAAACCACATGCTTTCAAAGGGTGTCCTAATTTTTTCACATGACTGTAGATGATTGCCTGGTGATATGGGAAGGAGAAAAAAATCAGCTGGAGGCCTTTATTGCAGGATTAGAAAATAAGGAATGGAACTTAAGTTTCACCAGCACTGTCAGTGCGGTTTCGGTTGACTTTTTGGACCTGACCATATATGTGGAAGAGGGACAGCTCAAAACTAAGACCTATTTTAAACCCACAGATGTCAATGGGTATATAGATCTAACCAGCTGCCATTATGCCCCCTGGCTTCAAAATTTACCCAAGGGACAGGTCTAGAGAATCCACCGCAACTGCACTGACACAGCTATTTTTAAAGAGCAGAGTAAAATAATAAAAGAACGCTTCCTAGAAAAAGGATATGAGAATGAGAATCTGGAGAGATGTATAAAAGATACAATAAAACAATGAGAGGAGACCCCAAATAACCCAAAAATACCAAAAAAGACAACTGACTTTCGTTTTTCGTTCATAACCCAGTTCATGCAATGCTCTGGGGAACTAAAAAACGCAATAAAAAAAAACTGGTCCATCTTGAAAAATGACCCAGTACTCGGACCTGCAATTCCTGAACAACCACTAGTCATCTATAAAAGAGCACCCAATTTACAAAACAAACTAGTACATAGTGCCAACCGACTAGAAGATAAAAATAAAAATAAAAAAATAAAAAACAGTTTTGATTGGTGTGGTTTTTGCATTGCCTGTAAAAATAGAAAAAAAACAGAAAGATCACAAAATAGTACTATAGTGAATAGTACTGTAAAAAGCAAACAATTGGAAGTAGTGGGAGAGATGACATGCCACAGCAAAGGGGTTGTATATGTACTGGAGTGCAGGGGGCCTGAATGTAGATTTTGACCTGCTAGCCGTTCTAAATTAGATTAATAAATTGGTAGAACATTTATTCCCATGTGAATTAGGACCTAAAGATCAGCGTTTTTTCCCTTGAGAACTAGGTGATACAAGTATAGGGTTAAAGTGAAGGAAAAAGAGAAGGTGTCTGGAGTAGCGCATCAGGTGCTTGATTAACTCTAGCCTACCAAATAAAAAGAAGGGGGAGGGAGAGATGAATTGTGCCCCTGACGAAGCTTAAGGAGCGAAACCTGGGTCGGGCAAAGAATAAGACGCTGGGATTTTTTTATGCGAATTTTAAAGTGCATATTTGTAAGTATGTACTAATAAACCTTTTAAAACAGTCATCGGAGCTTCACTATGGTAGGAGCCACTTGTATCCACAGAAACTTTTAAGGAAAAGAAATTGGGAATATTAGCAGACTTATCTGGTGTGTACTGGAACCAAGTCCGTGGTTGAACCCTGTTTGGTTGTGTATGAACGTGGCTCTATACCGCGAAAAATCTATCCAGCCGCGGAGGATACCGCATACACGCTTTTTGTTGGTGGAGTGACGTGTAAGTACAACCTGTGCACTGCAGGGCAAAACAACCGTACGGATTTACACTATTATAATTTTTATTAGTTGCAGGATATCCACAAATAGGACATTTGCAGCCCTCGTTTTTTTTCTAAAAGGAGAAGGAGGAAGGAAAAAACTGTTTGTATACCGTCTTTTTATGACACGCGCGGTCCGAACCCAATATATGTAAACTAGTGTATGGGCACACAGCAGGGCATAGATGGAAAGGAGCGCCATGTGGTTTTTAGAAGGCAGATTTTGCTGGACTGGTTTATTTACACCATGTCCCATTTGAAGCCTCCCTGATGCACCCCTAGAGTAGAAACTCCATAAAAGTGACCCCATCTAAGAAACTACACCCCTCAAGGTATTCAAAACTGATTTTAATAACTTTGTTAACCCTTTAGGTATTCCACAAGAGTTATTGGCAAATGGAGATAAAATGATTTTTTGGAAAATTTTCCATTTTATTCCATTTTTTCAAGTAACAAAGCAAGGATAAACAGCCAAACAAAACACAATATTTATTGCCCTGGTTCTGTAGTTTATAGAAACACCCCATATGTGTGTCGTAAACTACTGTACGGGCACACAGCAGGGTGTAGAAGGAAAGGAGCGCCATGTTGATTTTGGAAGGCAGATTTTGCTGGACTGGTTTATTTACGCCATGTCCCATTTGCCTAATTGAGGATTGACAGATGTCTTATCCACCCAGACCTGAGTTAAGGAGTGAGAATTCTCCTTATTTGTGTTGGTTAAAAACTTTGAAAACTCATTAAAGGGGTTAGAGTTTGGATAGATCATCAGCATCTGATTGGCGTGGGTCAGTAGCACTGCAGCCTTCTCGCTGTTTACCACAGGCCCAGTGACGTCACGACTAGTATCAATGGCCTGGGCGGGGCTAAGCTCTGTTCACTTGAATGGAGCTTAGCCGCGCCCAGACCAGTGATACTAGTCGTGACGTCACTGCGGTAAACAGCAAGAAGGCAGCGGCACTACTGCCAGCGCCGCTGCCTTCTCAAACAGCTGATCAGCAGGGGTCCCGGGTGTTGCAACCCCGCCGATCAGATGCTGATGATCTATCCAGAGGATAGATCATCAGTTTAAAAAAACTGCAGAACCCCTTTAAATAAATATTGTTTATCATCACTAAACTTAGGTATTTGATTAGAAAAATTGCGCAGCATCTGGGTGCCAAACTGACTGTTTTGACTGTAAATCTCACCCTTGTTATTAGGTCCAACTGTTGGCAGCTTGAGGGAAGGTAACAGAAGCTCTGTATCCAGAACCGAAGGCATAATAGGTGAGTTTCTTTTTTGTCCTGTTGTGCCTTTTCAGACGTGTAAACAGTTATATCTACTTATTCTAGTAGTTGTGTTTTTGTAACCAATAGTCAATCGTCATTTAGACAGTTAGAAGATACACACCACCTGTGGTAGTAGAGGCTTCATTGAATTTCTTATCTGAACATAAATTCCACAACGTGAGAATTGTCAAGATGTTCCTGCGAGTCTATATTATAATTGTTTCATGTATCAAAGTTTGTCCCTCAGCTTTGATATAAGGCTTCCAGATTTCAGGTATGTGTAGTGTTGAAGATGTCAGGCATGTATGAGTTAAGCCTTAATGGTATAATTCTTATAGCTTATACAACAGTGCCACCTAGGTATGAGCAGGTAACACTATACCAGTAGCAAAAGTGCATTCTGGGTAGTGTCACATTCCTTATCAATGTACACGCTGTAAGGGATCGTCTCTTTTCAGGGGGTCACACTCACAGATATCTTTGCAGAGACGATTATAATGTCCAAACTCTTGCTTTATTTCAGACACTTTAGCAAAGCACAGGTTAAGAAGTCGCAGCTTCAACTTATCGTGTGCGACATCCACACAAAATAACAAACCCTTGCCCGGCTAGGCTCTAACTAAACACATAAGCATATCCCTGACTCACCTAGAGAGCCCTGTTCACACATGGAACACAAATGCGGCTTTCCTCATCCATTCAGTCCAGCAACATCCAGGCTGTGACACTTCAATACCTTTTGGGGGATTGTGGCCCAGTAGTCCTCCCAACTCTGGCCTTGTGATCCTTGTTTCCCAGGCGCCACCGCGTCCCCAAAAGTTCATGCTATCACCTAGCCTCGTGGCCCCTCAGCCCACCTGGCTGAGACCACTCATGCCCTAAGTCCCGGACTGGAGCATGGGGAACAGGCACCCACCCAACACATTGCCTGTTCCCAGTAAAAGCCCGCCCTGAAATAGCTGAACCAGCTGCACTATCTATATGGTGTCCCCCAACTACTTTAGTGGACACCTGGACTAGGGCTTTTACTCCACCAAGGCCGGGCCCCTTGGTGACACGCTCCTGGTGCAAACAACACCTCAATGTTCACATTTCCACAACGCCTATCAGACAATAATTGGAGAGTTCCAAACTAGGAAGGTGTGTTCATCTGATAAGTTTTTGGTTAAAAAAACACATACCAAAAAGGAGAAGAAAACAAAAAGAAAGAAGAGGAGGAGCAAAGAAAAGAGAGTCGGGACAAGGATCTTGATTATCAGAAAAACTCTTGAGAGCTGACTTCCCCTAGACTTTACCTATCACCTACCTTCTCGGGTAATGTATGATTTTTATGTCTGTGTAGTATTGATAAATTAGTTGGCTTGATATATAGCCACATCCCCGCTTATTGCGGTGGTATAGTGTTAAGGTGCTACATCAATATTGGCGCTGTTCAGTTACAATGCATATAACTGCATAAAAGATCTAATATTAATACCACAAGAGAACTTCTCTGTTGGGAATCTTTATATTTCATAGTTTGATATCAAGCCGATAAATTTATAAGCTTTATTGCAATACTACCAATACAATCTGAGATTGGTCATAGTTTTAGCAGAGCAAAGGCTCATATCTGTCATTTTCTTGATTGAATTTCTGTGCATAATCAATTGATTGGAATATCTCTCATAAATTGAAAGCAGTATTGCATAATATTCTTGTGTTGGTTGAATAGTGTTTTGTTGGCACCTAGTGGCGAATTTTGGGTACTGCATATCATTGAACTTTACATTGATTTATTTTCGATTGTATTTTAAATTATTGTATAATAAATCATTTATATTTTTGCATAGACGCTTGTACCCTGTTCTTACTGACTGCACAAAATAATCAGGTTCTCGATCAAACTCTTTTGAGGTGTTTATATGTCCACCTCACGGATCAATATCATTTGAATAATTTTTCTTTTGATCCAATATATATTTTTTTATATATAAAGCATTTGCTTTATATCCCCGACAGTCCGTAGGAGGAGCAGAGAAGGTCCTTGGTTGCCGGCGACTCCATTTCGAAGGTAAGTTTTCTTTTGGGCTGTCACTGCGCATGAGTGCACCAGTGATGTCGGTGTTATCGATCCTCTCTGGGCTTGTGCATGGGGCTGCGCAGAAGACCTAAGAAGAATATCCTGGCGCTTCATCCAAAAAGATAAGTTCATCGGATAAGCATTTCTGTAGCCAGGTGACTCCTCCTTTTAATTCCGCTTTAAAGATGAGTTGCTTGAGAAGTTCTTCCATGGGTAAGTATGATGTAGGTCCTAGTTGTTTGTTTCCCAGTGCCGTGAATGCGCACTAACCATTGTCTCCTTATCTTATAGGTACCTGGAACGTCCGTTGGACAGGAGGACTAATCACTATTCCAGGAGGGCACCTGCAACTTTTCCCAGATGTCATTCGCCGATGACTTCTCCAATCAAACTCTGTTGCCAGGTAAGAAATTAATAACTTTATTATACACAACACAACCATGCCATCATGTGTTCCTGTCATTGTATACACAATGCCAGGCTCTTGCATCAGTTAGCAGGCAGAATATAGCATCAAAAGCCCACCAATCAGAAGTGAAAAAACAAGCATTTTTGCTGACTACTAAGCCCATGCTTAATCGTGTTCATAACATTTAACAGCCTGCACCCAAGGGGAAGATTGAAGGCCCCCCCTAGTGTTGGACTATCTCAAACCCTATGTACATAGTTGGTGCCTGTTATATGAACCTTGTTTCTTAAGTAGTCAGGGATGCCACAGCTAAAGAAGGGGAGAGTGTAGTGCCCTGGAACAGGGATACTTTGAAGTCTGAACATTTGTGGACATGTGCCCCTATGCAAAGTCATCAACTCTTTACTTTACTTTATAGGGTTAACTTGTACTGTCTAATACTGTTTAATACTGTGTAACTGCATTTTATATGTATGTTGTGATATATATCCTGTTTATTTGCACTGTGTTTGCACACCACTGTGGTAAGGGTTAATGAATACTGAGAGACTTTTGGGACTTTCTAGCTAATAATGAGAAGCTGGTAATTTTCCACAGCTACCATAGGGTTCAACCCCATCAGGACACAGCCATTTTTCACCTTCCTGACAGAGGCTATTTATTGCAAATCTGACATGTGTCACTTCATGTGGTAATAACTTTGGAATATTTTTACTTATCCAAGTGATTCTGAGATTGTTTTCTTGTAACACAATGTACTTTAAGTTAAAGGTAAATTTGAGTCGATATGTTATAACTTTATTTAAGGTAAATTTGAGTCGATATGTTATAACTTTATAAAAAAAATTTTTACAAACATTTGAAAAAATTCTAAATGTCAAAATTTGAATTTCTCTGCTTTTAAGATGGATAGTTATACTTTATAAAGTAATTATTAATTAACATTTCCCATATGTGTACTTTATGTTTGCATCATTTTGTGAATGTTATTTGATTTTTTTTTAGGACGTTAGAAGGCTTAGATTTTTAGAAGCAAATATTCAAATTTTAAGGAGTTTTTAAGTCACTTTCTGGGGCTTATGTAGTACAAACCACCCATAAATGACCCCATTTTAGAAACTATACCCCTCAAGTTATTCAAATCTGATTTTACATACGTGGTTAAACCTTTATATGTTTCACAAGATTTAAAGGAAAATTCTAAATGTCACTTTTTTTGCAGATTTTATATTTTAATACATTTTTTGCTGTAAGGCCGAAAGGGTTAACAGCCAAACAAACCTCAATATTTATTACACTGATTCTGCAGTTTACAGAAACACCCCATATGTGGTCGTAAACTGCTCTATGGGCACACGGCAGGGCTCAGAATGAAAGGAGCGCCATATGGTTTTTGGAAGGCAGGTGTGCCGGAATGCTTTTTGGGCACCATGTTACATTTGAAGGTACACTAAGGTACCCCCAGAGTAGAATCCCCCAAAAAGTGACCCCATTTTGGAAACCACGCCCCTTAAATAATTTATTGCTGGGTGTACTGACCACTTTGACCCCACAGGCTTTTAACTGAATTTAGGAACATTTGGTTGTGAAAATGAAAATGAAAATTTTCATTTCCTCCAATAAAATGTATAAGCTCCACATTTTAGAGTGCCTTATGCTTTTTGGAGGGCAGATTTTGGTGGAATGGTTTATGGGCACCATGTTGTTGAGATTTGTATGACACATTATCTTTATTCTGCTGGTCAGTACGATTACAGAGATTTTTTAATATTTTACCACTTTTGAGGTTTTTTTTTAAATCCTTTTTTTTCTTCCAATCTTCTTATGTGGGGACTAATTTTTTTGCAGGATTAATTGACGTTTTAATTTTGGGGTACATAGTACTTTCTGACTGCTCACCATTACGCTTTTTGTAAGGCAAGGTAACAAAAAATATCTGACATAGTTTTTGTAGATTTTTTTACAGCATTCACCCGAAGGGGCAGACCATTAGATATTTTTATAGAGCAGATTATTACGGAGGCAGCGATACCTAATATGTCTATTTTTTTCATTTTTGTTTGCAATCTTACACAATGAAAGCATTTTTGAAAAAAAATATGCTATTTTTGTGTTTCAATTTTCTGAGAGTAATATTTATTTTTTATTTTTCTGCCGATCGTCTTGTGTGGGGACAAATTTTTTGCGGAATGAAGTGACTTTTTCTGTGGTACCATTATACTTTTTGATCACTTGTTACTACCCTTTTTGTAAGGCAAAGTGACCAAAAAATTGCTATTTTGGCACGGTTTTCTTTTTTTTTATTTACAGCCTTCTGAAGTGTAGATAATTTTATAGAGCCAGCCATTATGGATGCGAAAATAACTAATATGTCTGTTTTTGTTTGTTTGTTTTTTCTATTTTTTTACAATTCTATATGTGTCTATTATGGGAAAGGGGCGTTTTTTGTTTTTCTTTACTTGAAACTTTTTTTTATTTTTTATTATGATAAATACTTTTTTTTGTCCCATTGTGGGACATAAACTTTTAGGGGTCTGATCCCCTTTACATGTGTATTGTAATGCATTGGCTGTCAGTGTATTACGAGTGTAATACACTAACAGCCTGCTTGCCTGTGAGACCCAGCGGGCTTCCTTAGAAGGCAGCCCCGATGGCATTGGGCTGCCTTCTCAGCCATCGGGCCCCTTCAACGCAGTGTGGAGACCTGATGGGGACGTACATGCTGCAGTTAGCACCGACTGCGGCATACAAAGGTTAAAGTGCCGTCATCTGTGTATTCACTGATGCCAGAGCATACAGCATGGGCACGGCTGTCAGGAACAGCCGGACCCCTGCTGCTGATTGGGCGGGCACAGAGGGGTTAAAGCAGAGCATGTTTTGGAGGAAAAACACCAGACTTGTTTACCACCAAAAACAAAAAGACTGACCTTTTGAATGTCTGGTTTAGCTGTTATTATGTCTGAAAAGCTGTTTTTGTCTGGAAAAACTGCTGTGTCATTGCCATTGAGTATCATTGAAGCTCTGATGCAAGTCTATGAGAGATGGAAAGTGTAACATTGTATTTATTTGTGCTGAGTTTCTCTACTCCACTCCTCTCACTAGAAGGGTCTACTTTAGCTAGAAACTGTATATAAGGAGAGCAGCGAGAGCCCCTAGTATTCTGCTTAGAAGAGGAGACTATGCCAGACTATTGAGTGACCAAAAAAAGATGCTGAGACGGGAATACTCTGACACAGAACCTGGATCACCAGCCTTTGGCCAGGGTATCAGCTTTCTGAGAGAGAGAGGGACAGCTAGCTCAGGCCTTTCCACAGCATCAAACCCTTCTTCTGCCTGGAGAAGCCAGCTCTATGCCTCGCCTAAGTAAAGAAGCACACTGATTTACTGCAGACCCTGACTCTCTGCACTTATTTCCCATTGGGGTGCACCACGCCTTACCATCCCTTCCGGAGAGCAGCAACACCTTTAGACACCGCGACGGTGTCCAGGGGACCCTGCCTATCATTGGATTGAAGGTGTTTTCATGTGATGTTGTCAGTTTCTTTTTCTAGTGGTTTCACTAACCAGTTTAGTTTAGTAACTTTTTTTTATTTTTTGCAGAGAACAAACCACAGAAATTTGCAGCAAAGCCTGAATCTTCTATGCTGGCTTTTTCCATGGTGCTTTTCTCAAACTTGGCAACATATACAGCATTTTCTCTGGATTTCTTTTACATGGGCATTGGAAATCTCCAACACTGGCAGTGGTGGTGCGCCAATTTACTTTTTTGCTTAGGTGGCAAAAAGGCTAGGTGAACCCCTATTGAAGAGAGCTAAGCCGGAGCTGAGCTAGGGTTTAAATTAGCTGAAGTGCTGAGCTCGCCTATTCCCCTATCATAGACACTGTACATAATGTGCCCCATGTGCCCAATGCTGGCAGCACCCCTGGCTGCCCACCTTCCCATCTCATCTTATTCTCATCTAAAACCAACACAATTTAACCGCACTCTGCAAACACTGACTATATAGACTCAATTTTACTAACGCTATATTCACTATATAAATGTATATGATAGGAGATACTTCACAAATATATTTTGATCAAAACCATTTTGTGTCCATCCACCACATCAAGGTGACCTCTTTTACTGTAGATGGGACCTTACGCTATAATGACTCCTCTCCTTGTGCCAACAGGCCTCAAATGAATTCAGGGAATTCTATCTAGCAACCTTGGAGCACAAAATAGATTGCACTAATGAAAAGGTATTCCAGTATGGTTAAATTATAGAGTTTGAAAACCATTGCCAAAAATATCTCACACACTGTACAAACAAGTTTTTCTTAACTTTCAGGAATGTCTCCTCCTCCTGCAGAATCCTAATTACCTACGTAATGCCACAATCCAAAATAATTATTTATGTACTTCTTCTGAAGGCATGTTCCTGTATCTTGAAATGTAAATTGCCAGTGAGAAACAGCATTGGTGTATGGTGGAACCCTGCCTTTCTGTGCACACCTCTCTTGCCACATCATCTCTAAATAATTTTAGTCCCTTTCCAGAGCTACAATTCTCTTTCCTAAATTTCATGTTTTGATTCATAGCCAGTCCTCTTTGTTCCATCTCTTTCTCACCTCTAATAGCTATCTATAGCTTGAAATCTCAGTTGGCTGCTTGAGTCTGCTGGGTGGTCTATGACTGGAGAAGGCGGCCTTGTGTATCCTGCAAGAATCTGCCAAGCTCACAGAGGCCGTGCATAATCTTGTTCTGTAAATTGCACTGTAAGCATAAGAGAAAGTGTAGCCGCGGGATGCTGTATGCAGTCCAGCTCAGGCTGCGTGATGGTGGTGATACATTTGAATATGGAGAGATGAGCTCTTCCACAATAGAAGCGCTTATTTTCCATGGCCCTGCAGCCAGCCCCACTTGTATCTAGGTGGCACCGCCGGAGGCAAGGACTTCACGTTGCCACCAGATTGGAGGAACAGGATCCGATTGATGGTGCTCCGATGACTGAGTTAGTTATCCCCTATCCTGTGGATAGAGGATAACTTCAAAACTGGGCACAACTCCTTTAAACTTTACTAGTAGCATTATGGCAGGTGGCATAATGTAATTTAAAGGGGTTATCCAACCCCTATATTGCCACCATAAATGCCCGGGTCTCTCACACAGGTTATACTTACCCTGCTCCCCGGCACCCGCGTCGATAAAAATGATGCATATTCTGCCAAGTCTATTTAAAAAATAGGTTTGGAACAGAAAGTGCACAAATGTAAAACAAATTTGAGGCAAGGTAAGTGCTACATTTTTTATGCACTTTGTAAACGATTTACTCAGCAAAAACAGGGGCATACTAAAAGGAATGACAGAATAGAATGCCCATAGAGTTTGACAGGGGAAGAGAATGCCCATAGATTATAATGAAGCTAAACGGAATGCCCATAGAGTATAATGGGAATCAAAGTATCAGATAATTTGTAGGCAAATCTTCAAAAAATATCAATTTATCCTTTACCACAGATCTTCCCCGTGTATAGTAACATCTTTTACAATTGAAATAACTTTGGATTTTTCCTGTTTTCTATGGAATGACAGGTGAATAGCACAATGGAATGCCCATAGAGTATAATGGGAAGAAAGATGGGCCGTGGAGACGAGAACCATATGACACATCAAATAAATCTTTAGCAGGCATACTCTCCAAGCACAGTAGCATTGATCTAAATTGAGATTAGGTGTGATTATCATTATTTTCTATGGAATGACCAGTGTGAATGACACCAAGAATGCCCATAGACTATAATGAAGCCAAAATGAATGCCCATAGAGTATAATGGGAAGCAAAGTATCAGATGGGAAGAAAGATGGGCCATGGAGTCAAGAACCATATGACACATCAAATAAATCTTTAGCAGGCATACTATCCGAACACAATAGCATTGATCTAAATTGAGATTAGGTGGGATTATCATTATTTTCTATGGAATGACAAGTGTGAATGACACAATGGAATGCCCATAGACTATAATGGGAAGTGAAATATGATTTTATTTGTAGGTTAATCTGTGTTATTTAGCAATATTATGCCCAAAGACTATAATGGGAAGTAAAACGTGACTTGGTGTCTGAACCATTCAACATATCAAATAAATCTTTAGCAGACATACTCTTCAAGTTCAGTGGAATTATTTAAAATTGAGATTAAGTGGGATTATCATTGGTTTCTATGAAATGACAAGAGGAATGACACAATGGAATGCCCATAGACTATAATGGGAAGTAAACTATGAGCTCATTTGCAGGTAAATCTGTGTTATTTAGGAAATTAACCTTTACCGCAAATGTTCCCCAGGTAGAGTAGCATATTGTAAAATGAAAATTACTTTGGATTATAACTGTTTTCTAATGACCGCAAAGGTGAGTGACATAATGGAATGCCCATAGACTATAATGGGTAGCAAAACGTGACTTGGTGTCTGAACCATTTAACATATCAAGTAAATCTTTAGCAGGCTTACTCTTCAGATTCAGTGGGATTATTAAAATTTATATTAAGTGGGATTATCATTGGTTTCTATGAAATGACAAGGGGAATGACACAATGGAATGCCCATAGACTATAATGGTAAGTAAACTATAAGCTCATTTGCAGGTAAATCTGTGTTATGTAGGAAATTAACCTTTACCGCAAGTGTTCCCTGGGTAGAGTAGCACATTGTAAATTTAAAACTTATTGGGATTAAGGCTGTTTTCTATGGAATAATATGTGAATGACAGAATGGAATGCCAATACAGTATAATGGGAAGTAAAATGTGATTTGGAGTGTGAATCATTCAACATATCAAATAAATCTTTAGCAGACATAATCTCCAAGTTCAGTGGGAAATAATAAAGTGGAGATGAAAGGGGATTCAATGGGTATAATGGGAAGTGGAATAACCCTAGAGAATAATGGAAATAGAATTTTTGAACTAAGGACACAACAGTTTTCCTCCCCCTCACCAAATATAGGCCAGGACTAGGAATGGGCTCTGATTTTGGGGTGGAGGATACATGGGGGCAACTACGGGTCCATGCACACTACGGAATTTCCAAGCGGGGAAATTCAGTTCGGAAATTCCAAATGCGTCCTGCCCCAACTGATTTAGTTGGTGCTTGGGCAGCGCAGCCATTGCTGTTCCCTATAGCTGGCAGTGCATTCCGCTCAATATTCCGCTGAAAGAATGAACATGTTCATTCTTTCGACAGAGAAATTTCAGTGGAAAGCTTCACCGCTGAAATTCTGTAGTGTGCACTGTGCAGCGGAATCCCATTGATTGCAATGGGACTCTGCTGCATTTCCAAGTGTAATTCCTGAGCAGAATTTTACTCGTAAAATGTAGGAGGAAACTGAAGAAACTCCTATAGCACGTTGGTATTACTGAGAATGAAAACTGACAAGTTTATAGAAAATGTGTAAATACTTATTTTATTTAAAACTTTTCTTATTTAAAGGGGTAATCCAGGATTAGAAAAACTACAGTTTTCTTCCAAAAATAGCACCACACCTGTCCTCAGGTTGTGTGGTATTGCAGCTCTGCCAAGTGAATACCACCCACAACCTGAGGACAGGTGTGGTGCTGTTTCTGGAAGAAATAAACTGTTTTTTTTTATTTTCTGAATAACCTTCTTTAAATTCTTTTGCATTCAACAGAACTTTTATTGAAAGTTTTTTGTTGTTGTAGAACAGGATTTAAAAATAGGAGGGAGGCAAAAGCAAAGAAGGGATAGGAAGTGGGGAGGGGTCAAAATAAAAAGTATACAAATAAACATCGACATTTCTGACCCAGCAGGAAAAACATGAGACTCCGAGACAAAAAAGAACGCAGTGGTAAACAATGGCAGCGCCATAGGGGAGTGTATGAAGTAGCAAAGTATATTGTCAGAGAAAAGGGGTAAACAAACCAAGAACAATGTTACAACTAATTGATAAACCTAAAAACATGGTGGGAGATTTATCAAAATCTGTACAGAGGAACAGCTGACAGTTGCCCATAGCAACCAAACAGATTGCTTCGTAATTTTTCAGAGGCTTTTTTTTTTTTTTACAAATTAAGGGTAGGGTCACACTGAGCGCATACGCAGCATATTTGACGCTGCGAAAAATGTGCCGAGCAGCAGAAAATACGCTGTGTATGCGCTAGGAGCAGACACACAGAGCTGTCGGAGGGAAAGCCTTGTGTGTCTGCTCCTAGCACATACGCAGTGTATTTCCCGCTGTCCGGTACATATCTCGCAGCCTCAAATACGTTGCGTATGCGCTCAGTGTGACCCTATCCTAAGGGTGTATTCAAATATAATGTATCCTGCACATATTTGATGCTGTAGATTTGACATTGTGTTCAGTCATTCAATAGAAAACAGTTATAATCCAAGGTAATTTTCATTTTACAATATGCTACTCTACCCAGGGAACACTTGCGGTAGAGGTTAATTTCCTACATAACACAGATTTGAATGTAAAGTAAAAACAGGCACTCACCGGCTGGCAGGTCTATAAGTAACTTTATATACTAATAAAATGATTATACATAAAATTTACACATAAAATATACACATATTATAAAATATAAAATATAATGCACTGAGGACAATATAATGGTAAATACAGATCTACTCCAATATATTCTCTGTAATAATCTGAATGGATTTAGCTCTCTTTGTCAATTCATAAGATAGGTATATAACTGTGCAAATAGAACACTTGTGAATCAAGTCCCATAACCTGTGAATGAAAATGTGAATAAAAATGTGAATAAAAATGCCAAAGAAGTCCAGTGACGTAATTAGGATCCTATAGAAAGGAAAAAATATATGTATCCTGTAAAAAATATATATGCTATGTTGTGAAATAAATCCTATGTGGAAGTTCTGTGAAGAAAGTCTTATGAAGACTAAGTAGCAGTTGCTTGAATAAGAACTATAACTGTTTCCATCCGATAAAGCTCTTCTTGTATCAATTCCTCTAGGCACACATACAGTTAGGGTTAGGTAAAATGTGGTCGGGTTTTAGAACTGGGGCGTCCCCCTAGTTTTTCAAACCCTCTTACCTTGCCCTTAAGAGTGAGTGTCCTTTATGGGGGTGCCGCTCTGATAGTTGCCGAAGACTTTGTATCTCCCGGATTAATGCGAAATCCAATAATTCAAAATTGCCGCTCGCTGGTCTCCGCGTTCCACGTGGTTGCGTGTCACCGACCAGGAAGCAATCTGCAAGATTCGCGTAATCACGCGATAGCTTGAGCCGGCTTTGCTTTCAATGGAATATTTCCAAGCTGTATGTAAATCTTCCGATAACCAAAAATAAGGTTAGTAGATATATGTTCGGGTTCGGGTAGATAGTTGAATACTCGCAGGACCAGCTAGACGCGTTTCGAGGGTCCGCCCTCTTCCTCAGTAGAGGAAGAGGGCGGACCCTCGAAACGCGTCTAGCTGGTCCTGCGAGTATTCAACTATCTACCCGAACCCGAACATATATCTACTAACCTTATTTTTGGTTATCGGAAGATTTACATACAGCTTGGAAATATTCCATTGAAAGCAAAGCCGGCTCAAGCTATCGCGTGATTACGCGAATCTTGCAGATTGCTTCCTGGTCGGTGACACGCAACCACGTGGAACGCGGAGACCAGCGAGCGACAATTTTGAATTATTGGATTTCGCATTAATCCGGGAGATACAAAGTCTTCGGCAACTATCAGAGCGGCACCCCCATAAAGGACACTCACTCTTAAGGGCAAGGTAAGAGGGTTGAAAAACTAGGGGGACGCCCCAGTTCTAAAACCCGACCACATTTTACCTAACCCTAACTGTATGTGTGCCTAGAGGAATTGATACAAGAAGAGCTTTATCGGATGGAAACAGTTATAGTTCTTATTCAAGCAACTGCTACTTAGTCTTCATAAGACTTTCTTCACAGAACTTCCACATAGGATTTATTTCACAACATAGCATATATATTTTTTACAGGATACATATATTTTTTCCTTTCTATAGGATCCTAATTACGTCACTGGACTTCTTTGGCATTTTTATTCACATTTTTATTCACATTTTCATTCACAGGTTATGGGACTTGATTCACAAGTGTTCTATTTGCACAGTTATATACCTATCTTATGAATTGACAAAGAGAGCTAAATCCATTCAGATTATTACAGAGAATATATTGGAGTAGATCTGTATTTACCATTATATTGTCCTCAGTGCATTATATTTTATATTTTATAATATGTGTATATTTTATGTGTAAATTTTATGTATAATCATTTTATTAGTATATAAAGTTACTTATAGACCTGCCAGCCGGTGAGTGCCTGTTTTTACTTTACATTCATTTTACATTTTTCTATACCGGATGAATAGGTGGATCATCCAAAAAACAGAGCACCTTAACCATATTAACAGATACGGGTGAGCCACGATATATATATACATTCTAATAACACAGATTTACCTGCAAATGAGCTCATAGTTTACTTCCCATTATAGTCTATAAGTACTCCATTGTGTCATTCCCCTTGTCATTTCATAGAAACCAATGATAATCCCACTTAATCTGAATTTTAAATAATCCCACTGAATTTAGAGTAGGCCTGCTAAAGATTTACTTGATATGTTAAATGGTTCAGACTCCAAATCAAATTTTGCTTCCCATTATAGTCTATAGGCATTCCATTATGTTATTCACCTTTGCATTCTATAGAAAACTGTTATAATCCAAGGTAATTTTCATTTTGCAATATGCTACTCTGCCCAGGGAACACTTGCGGTAAAGGTTAAAGTCCTACATAACACAGATTTACCTGCAAATGAGCTCATAGTTTACTTCCCATTATAGTCTATGGGCATCCCATTGTGTCATTCCCCTTGTCATTTCATAGAAACCAATGATAATCCCATTTACGGTGATTTCAATTTTAAATAATCCCACTGAATTTAAAGAGTAAGCCTGCTAAAGATTTACTTGATATGTTAAATGGTTCAGACTCCAAATCAAATTTTGCCTCCCATTATAGTCTATGGGCATTCCATTATGTCATTCACCTTTGCATTCTATAGAAAACTGTTATAATCCAAGGTAATTTTCATTTTACAATATGCTACTCTACCCAGGGAACAATTGCAGTAAAGGTTAATTTCCTACATAACACAGATTTACCTGCAAATAGACTACAGGGTGGGCCATTTATATGGATACACCTTAATAAAATGGGAATGGTTGGTGATATTAACTTCCTGTTTGTGGCACATTAGTATATGTGAGGGGGGAAACTTTTCAAGATGGGTGGTGACCATGGCAGCCATTTTGAATCCAACTTTTGTTTTTTCAATAGGAAGAGGGTCATGTGACACATCAAACTTATTGGGAATTTCACAAGAAAAACAATGGTGTGCTTGGTTTTAACATAACTTTATTCTTTCATGAGTCATTTACAAGTTTCTGACCACTTATAAAGTGTTCAATGTGCTGCCCATTGATTTGGATTGTCAATGCAACCCTCTTCTCCCACTCTTCACACACTGATAGAAACACCACAGGAGAAATGCTAGCACAGGCTCCCAGTATCCGTAGTTTCAGGTGCTGCACATCTCGTATCTTCACAGCATAGACAATTGCCTTCAGATGACCCCAAAGATAAAAGTCTAAGGGGGTCAGATCGGGAGACCTTGGGGGCCATTCAACTGGCCCACGACGACCAATCCACTTTCCAGGAAACTGTTCATCTAGGAATGCTCGGACCTGACACCCATAATGTGGTGGTGCACCATCTTGCTGGAAAAACTCAGGGAACGTGCCAGCTTCAGTGCATAAAGAGGGAAACACATCATCATGTAGCAATTTCGCATATCCAGTGACCCCCTTAGACTTTTATCTTTGGGGTCATCTGAAGGCAATTGTCTATGCTGTGAAGATACGAGATGTGCAGCACCTGAAACTACGGATACTGGAAGCCTGTGCTAGCATTTCTCCTGCGGTGTTGCTATCAGTGTGTGAAGAGTGGGAGAAGAGGGTTGCATTGACAATCCAACACAATGGGCAGCACATTGAACACATTTTATAAGTGGTCAGAAACTTGTAAATAATTCATGAAAGAATAATGTTACGTTAAAACCAAGCACACCATTGTTTTTCTTGTGAAATTCCCAATAAGTTTGATGTGTCACTCTTCCTATTGAAAAAACAAAAGTTGGATTCAAAATGGCCGCCATGGTCACCACCCATCTTGAAAAGTTTCCCCCTTCACATATACTAATGTGCCACAAACAGGAAGTTAATGTAACCAACCATTCCCAATTTATTAAGGTGTATCCATATAAATGGCCCACCCTGTATAATGGGAAGTAAAATATGAGTTCATGGGTATTCCATTGTGTCATTCACCCTCGTCATTCTGCAGAAAACAGTGATAATTCCACTTAATCTGAACATTAAATAATCCCACTGAATTTGGAGAGTATGTCTGCTAAATAATTATTAGATATGTCAAATGGTTTTGTCTCTAATTCAAATATTACATTTCCATTATTCTGTATGGGCATTCCACTGTGGTCCATTATTCTCTATGGGCATTCCACTTTCCCGTTAAAGTCTATGGGCATTCCACTCTGTCATTCCTTTTAGTATGCCCCGCAAAAACGCAACAAATTTCCATCTAAATATTTGGGGAATGAAAGGCACTAACTGGCTGTAAGAACTAAATAGTGCAGTCTGTATGACACAGTCCGGGCACTGCATGGCATATAACCTTATATACAGTATTCAGACAATGCATTATAGCTTGTATTTTTCAGCCCAGCACTGTTCCTTTAAGAGAATGCGTTCCACTCGAAAATGATCGACCTCATTCCAGGATCAAACTGATCACGTGACGGAACTGGCGACGTCTGTTCCTGCAGTCACATGACCCGCTGGTGATGTGTCTGGGTAACTCCTCCCAGTTTTGTGGAACGTCACGGTGACGTGTCTCTCCCAGTGTCAAGATGTGGTTCTGGTCCCGGGACCCGGCCCGTGATTTCCCTTATGATATCACCGGGGAGAGAGAGGAATTACCGGGAGGATGGGGGATTCAGAAAGGCAAAAAGAAGGTACGTAAACGGCATGTGCTGACCCCCTCAGGACGGCAGGGAATTGAGGGGGTTGAGGTGCAGGGGCTTGCTGTGTGCTGGGTATAAGACTATCCTGACTCCCAATATGACCACATTGTTTAATATATTAATGTGCTCCCCTTATATTATGTAAGAAAATCGCATAACAGTTGCCTAAAATATCTTCATGGAAATCTCCACAAGTGTGAAAGATCTGAGCATAAATTGCAAGCCCCTGCAGGATCCATCATCAGCACACTGGTGCTGTTTACTGTAGTCTGTGTGTTCTCCTGACCCCAGAAGATGATGGCTGCAGCGTCCACCTCCTGGCAGGTTGCTACGTCCTGTATGCTGGTGACCGCTCGTACCCGCTGTTGTAAAGGGAGACTGTCCCCAGAAGATGATGGCTGCAGCGTCCACCTCCTGGCAGGTTGCTACGTCCTGTATGCTGGTGACCGCTCGTACCCGCTGTTGTAAAGGGAGACTGTCCCCAGAAGATGATGGCTGCAGCGTCCACCTCCTGGCAGGTTGCTACGTCCTGTATGCTGGTGACCGCTCGTACCCGCTGCTGTAAAGGGAGACTGTCCCCAGAAGATGAAGGCTGCAGCGTCCACCTCCTGGCAGGTTGCTACGACTTGTGTGCTGGTGACCGCTCGTACCCGCTGCTGTAAAGAAGATGACGGCTGCAGCGTCCACCTCCTGGCAGGTTGCTACGACCTGTATGCTGGTGACCGCTTGTACCCACTGCTGTAAAGGGAGACTGTCCCCAGAAGATGATGGCTGCAGCGTCCACCTCCTGGCAGGTTGCTACGTCCTGTATGCTGGTGACCGCTCGTACCCGCTGCTGTAAAGGGAGACTGTCCCCAGAAGACGATGGCTGCCGCGTCCACCTCCTGGCAGGTTGCTACGAATTGTGTGCTGGTGACCGCTCGTACCCGCTGCTGTAAAGAAGATGACGGCTGCAGCGTCCACCTCCTGCAGGATGCTACGTCCTGTATGCTGGTGACTGCTCATACCCGCTGCTGTAAAGGGAGAGTCTCCCCAGAAGATGACGGCTGCAGCGTCCACCTCCTTGCAGGTTGCTACGACTTGTGTGCTGGTGACCGCTCGTACCCTCTGCTGTAAAGGGAGACTGTCCCCAGAAGATGACGGCTGCAGCGTCCACCTCCTGGCAGGTTGCTACGACTTGTGTGCTGGTGACTGCTCATACCCGCTGCTGTAAAGGTAGAGTATCCCCAGAAGATGACGGCTGCAGCGTCCACCTCCTGGCAGGTTGCTACGACTTGTGTGCCGGTGGCCGCTCGTACCCTCTGCTGTAAAGGGAGACTGTCCCTAGAAGATGACGGCTGCAGCGTCCACCTCCTGGCAGGTTGCTACGACCTGTATGCTGGTGACCGCTCGTACCCGCTGCTGTAAAGGGAGAGTCTCCCCAGAAGATGACGGCTGCAGCGTCCACCTCCTGGTAGGATGCTACGTCCTGTATGCTGGTGACCGCTCGTACCCACTGCTGTAAAGGGAGACTGTCCCCAGAAGATGACGGCTGCAGCGTCCACCTCCTGGTAGGATGCTACGTCCTGTATGCTGGTGACTGCTCATACCCGCTGCTGTAAAGGGAGACTGTCCCCAGAAGATGACGGCTGCAGCGTCCACCTCCTGGTAGGATGCTACGTCCTGTATGCTGGTGACTGCTCATACCCGCTGCTGTAAAGGGAGAGTCTCCCCAGAAGATGACGGCTGCAGCATCCACCTTCTGGCAGGTTGCTACGACTTGTGTGCTGCTGACCGCTCGTACCCGCTGCTGTAAAGAAGATGACGGCTGCAGCGTCCACCTCCTGGCAGGATGCTATGTCCTGTATGCTGGTGACCGCTCGTACCCGCTGCTGTAAAGGTAGAGTATCCCCAGAAGATGACGGCTGCAGCGTCCACCTCCTGGTAGGATGCTACGTCCTGTATGCTGGTGACTGCTCATACCCGCTGCTGTAAAGGGAGAGTCTCCCCAGAAGATGACGGCTGCAGCATCCACCTTCTGGCAGGATGCTACGTCCTGTATGCTGGTGACCGCTCATACCCGCTGCTGTAAAGGGAGACTGTCCCTAGAAGATGACGGCTGCAGTGTCCACCTCCTGGCAGGTTGCTACGTCCTGTATGCTGGTGACCGCTCGTACCCGCTGCTGTAAAGAGAGTCTGTCCCCAGAAGATGACGGCTGCAGTGTCCACCTCCTGGAGGGATGCTATTTCCTGTACGCTGTTGGGCCGGAGGTCCGTCTGCAGAACGGCAAACATGCCGAGAGGCGGCCGGACAAAAACTACAGTATGCTGCGGTTTTTGCCCGGCCGCCTCTCTGCTTGTTTGCCATGCTGCAGCCGGACCTCCAGCCCACCCCCATTATAGGGAATTGGGCCGGAGTGGACTTCCGTCGGCACGGTGGGCTAGCGTTAGTACGAATCTGGCAGGCTGTTCCCCCGCCGGAACAGCCTGCCGGACCCTCGCGTGCGGTGTGATGGGGTCAAGCGCCTGTATGTCAGCCATAGACTCTCCAGCCACACAACTGTCCCTGTGAGAAAAGTACTTTCCAACGTCTGGTTCCAGCGCCAAGCTCTCCTCTCCTAAGCACTTGTCATTGTCCCCACCCCTTCGGTTCCAGCACCGAGCTTTCTTCTCCTCAACTTCTGGTCCCTACTGGATCCATACTATGACTTGCTGTCTACATGCCCATCACTGTTGGTGGCAGCGTCCATGTGCTGACACATGTCACAAATTGTCTGGCAGCAGTGATGTGCATGTAATAATCGTCATGTTCCAGTTCCGGTGACCAGAGGTGGAGGAGAAGAGAGCTCAGCGCTGGAATCGGAGCTCCAGTGAGCATAGATTATTATTAGGATCAGCAGGGGATCTCAGAACCAGAGAACCTCTACCATAAACTTTTAGGTTACGACCAGATGGTGTGGTTATGTCACGGTCATGCTGCAGTTGGGGCCACCAAATGTATAATCCTGAGTTTAGGGTGTGTTTTCTTTGCCCGCTACGGTTTTTGGACTGTTAGCACTGTT
Source organism: Bufo bufo (assembly GCF_905171765.1). NCBI lineage: Eukaryota > Metazoa > Chordata > Amphibia > Anura > Bufonidae > Bufo > Bufo bufo. Next base: position 50,184,787 of record NC_053398.1, read on the forward strand.
GTGAATTTTCGTGGTACTTCGGCATTCTGATTAACTTCAAACAGTGACACGTGGTAAAATATATTAAATATATACCGCAAGCAGCTGATCAACTATATAGCCAAAGCAGTCAGCAGCCACAAGCGGGTGGGCATGTTTTACATGTGGATGACCGCACGTACAACAGATGCAGTCATCACAACTTGGATGAGGTCTGTCTCCGAAACCTATTTTCCCATTGACTTCTATTGGGAAATGAGATGCTGCTGTTCCTGACCGCTTCACGCCCGCACCGTGTGGTCGCATTCTTAGGCCTCTTTCACACAGGCGTCGCGTGTGAGGGCCGGATGGGATGCGGGTGCGTCGCCGGGAAATGCACAATTTTTACGCACAAGTGCAAAGCGTTCTAATGCGTTTTGCAAGCGCGTGAGAAAAATCGGCATGTTTGGTACCCAGACCTGAACCCGGACTTCTTCACAGAAGTTTGGGTTTGAGTTTGGGATCGGTGTTGTGTACAGTCGTGGCCAAAAGTTTTGAGAATTACATAAATATTGGAAATTGGAAAAGTTGCTGCTTAAGTTTTTATAATAGCAATTTGCATATACTCCAGAATGTTATGAAGAGTGATCAGATGAATTGCATAGTCCTTCTTTGTCATGAAAATTAACTTAATCCCAAAAAAAACTTTCCACTGCATTTCATTGATGTCATTAAAGGACCTGCTGAGATCATTTCAGTAATCGTCTTGTTAACTCAGGTGAGAATGTTGATGAGCACAAGGCTGGAGATCATTATGTCAGGCTGATTGGGTTAAAATGGCAGACTTGACATGTTAAAAGGAGGGTGATGCTTGAAATCATTGTTCTTCCATTGTTAACCATGGTGACCTGCAAAGAAACGCGTGCAGCCATCATTGCGTTGCATAAAAATGGCTTCACAGGCAAGGATATTGTGGCTACTAAGATTGCACCTCAATCAACAATTTATAGGATCATCAAGAACTTCAAGGAAAGAGGTTTAATTCTTGTTAAGAAGTCTTCAGGGCGTCCAAGAAAGTCCAGCAAGCGCCAGGATCGTCTCCTAAAGAGGATTCGGCTGCGGGATCGGAGTGCCACCAGTGCAGAGCTTGCTCAGGAATGGCAGCAGGCAGGTGTGAGCGCATCTGCACGCACAGTGAGGAGAAGACTTTTGGAAGATGGCCTGGTGTCAAGAAGGGCAGCAAAGAAGCCACTTCTCTCCAAAAAAAACATCAGGGACAGATTGATCTTCTGCAGAAAGTATGGTGAATGGACTGCTGAGGACTGGGGCAAAGTCATATTCTCCAATGAAGCCTCTTTCCGATTGTTTGGGGCATCTGGAAAAAGGCTTGTCCGGAGAAGAAAAGGTGAGCGCTACCATCAGTCCTGTGTCATGCCAACAGTAAAGCATCCTGAGACCATTCATGTGTGGGGTTGCTTCTCATCCAAGGTAGTGGGCTCACTCACAATTTTGCCCAAAAACACAGCCATGAATAAAGGATGGTACCCAAACACCCTCCAACAGCAACTTCTTCCAACAATCCAACAACAGTTTGGTGAAGAACAATGCATTTTCCAGCACGATGGAGCACCGTGCCATAAGGCAAAAGTGATAACTAAGTGGCTCGGGGACCAAAACGTTTACATTTTGGGTCCATGGCCTGGAAACTCCCCAGATCTTAATCCCATTGAGAACTTGTGGTCAATCCTCAAGAGGCGGGTGGACAAACAAAAACCCACTAATTCTGACAAACTCCAAGAAGTGATTATGAAAGAATGGGTTGCTATCAGGAATTGGCCCAGAAGTTGATTGAGAGCATGCCCAGTCGAATTGCAGAGGTCCTGAAAAAGAAGGGCCAACACTGCAAATACTGACTTTTTGCATAAATGTCATGTAATTGTCGATAAAAGCCTTTGAAATGTATGAAGTGCGTGTAATTATATTTCACTACATCACAGAAACAACTGAAACAAAGATCTAAAAGCAGTTTAGCAGCAAACTTAGTGAAAACTAATATTTGTGTCATTCTAAAAACTTTTGGCCACGACTGTAGATTTTATTATTTTCCCTTATAACCTGGTTATAAGAGAAAATAATAGCATTCTTAAAGGGAACCTGTCTCCTCCTAAAAACATCCCAAGCCGGCAGCAGTACCTGAGAGTAGCCAGCAGCGTGTTTGTAACGATCATTTTCTTCCTGCAGGCAGATGAAGCAAAAGCTGTAAAAACGTTCTTTAATCCCCTGCCGGCTTCTCTAGTCAGGCTTGAAGTCACGGGGGCAGCGGCCTTCTTGCTTCAAGTCGCGGTAACCACGCCCCCTTCCCTGCCCCTTCGCTGTGACTGACAGCGCTTATGCAGAGAGTTCGGTTGGCTTTGCCAAACTGCCGGCTGTCAGTCACAGCGAAGGGGCAGGGAAGGGGGCGTGGTTACCGCGACTTGAAGCAAGAAGGCCGCTGCCCCCGTGACTTCAAGCCTGACTAGAGAAGCGCGCCGGCAGGGGATTAAAGAATGTTTTTACAGCTTTTGCTTCATCTGCCTGCAGGAAGAAAATGATCGTTACAAACACGCGGCTGGCTACTCAGGTACTGCTGCCTGCTTGGGATGTTTTTAGGAGGTGACAGGTTCCCTTTAATACAGAATGCTAAGTAAATGAGGGATGGAGGGGTTAAAAATAAAAACTGAAAACATTAAACTCACCTCATCCACTTGTTCGCGCAGCCCGGCTTGTCTTCTTTCTTCTTTGAGGACCTGGGAGGAAAAGGACCTTTGGTGACGTCACTGCGCTCAATAAATGTTTTATTCTTGCCCGCAAAGAGAACAAGAATAGGATATGTTCTATTTTCTATTTTTTTGCGGGGAAGCGGGAAATGACTCGCGGATGTGTACATAACACGGTATAGTGTCCACATCTTTTGCAGCCCCATTGAAATTAATTGGTCTGCATCCGATCCACAGAAAATGCAGATTGGATGCGGAAAGAAACTATGGTCATGTGCATGAGGCCTTATTCTAATGGTCAATACGATTATGACGATACCAAATATGTATCATTTTGTTTTTTTACTGCTATTGCGCAATAATGGCACTTTTCATGCAAAAACTTTTTTTTAAGTCTCCTAATTCCAGGAGCCATAGCTTATTTATTGTTCCATTGATGTAGCTGTGTTGGGGCTTTTTATGCAGAATGAAATATAGTTTTTCACTGGTGCCATTTTGGTAATTAAACGAATAAATGTGATTAATCGCCCAGCTGTACCTGAAGGAATCAACTGGGACACATATGTAAGGATCCAGTGTATTCATGAGCCTCCCCCAGAGGGAGGTGATTGACAGGCTGCTTTATATACACCTTTTACAGCAGTCTGTGAGTCACCACCCTGGGGGCAGGGGAGACGGGGGCAGCCCTCTGCTCATGAATGCACCAAGCTCATAAACTATGTGCTTTAGGCCTCATGCACACGGCTGTGGTGTCTTGCGGTCCGCAAATCGCAGATCCGCAAAACATGGATGGCATCCGTGCGTGTTCCGCAGTTTGCGGAACGGCACAGACAGCCTTTTAATATAAATGCCTATTCTTGTCTGCAAAGCGCAGACAAGAATAGGACATGTTATATTTTTTTAGCGGGGCTACGGAACGGAGCATAGGATGCGGACAGCGCACGGAGTGCTGTCCGCATCTTTTGCGGCCCCATTGAAGTGAATGGGTCCGCATCTGAGCCGCCAAAACAATGGCCGTGTGCATGAGGCCTTACATAGGACAGAATACTAAACTGACAGTTCCATTTGAAATGTAGACTGCTGTCTACCAGTTTGTACAGTTTAGGAAAGGAGACAGGACCACAATGTTAATACTTTGTTTACCCATTTATGCCGTATCTACCATATATATATTGTGGAAGGTGGAGTTTTAAACCCGGCGTTTGCTCAGTAGCTGAGCAGGTAACCAGCCTTTGCTTTGTTATATTGCAGACTCCTCCCAGCAGTGTTTGTAATTGGAGATAACGCCGATCATGGATATTTAACCCCCCCAGAAGCTGTGGTCAATTACGACTATGGCATCTGAGGGGTAATTTAAATTGAGCGGGCTGCTCCTGGTGACCCGACGGCTCTACCATGATAGACTGGTAAAAAATTGCAGTGCATGGTATGATCAATACGATTATAGCTTGTTTACGTCCTCTAAGGCCGGAATTATGAAAATACACTGCTCAAAAAAATAAAGGGAACACTTAAACAACACAATGTAACTCCAAGTCAATCACACTTCTGTGAAATCAAACTGTCCACTTAGGAAGCAACACTGAGTGACAATCAATTTCACATGCTGTTGAGCAAATGGGATAGACAACAGGTGGAATTTATAGGCAATTAGCAAGACACCCCCAATAAAGGAGTGGTTCTGCAGGTGGTGACCACAGACCACTTTGCAGTTCCTATGCTTCCTGGCTGATGTTTTGGACACTTTTGAATGCTGGCGGTGCTTTCACTCTAGTGGTAGCATGAGACGGAGTCTACAACCCACACAAGTGGCTCAGGTAGTGCAGCTTATCCAGGATGGCACATCAATGCGAGCTGTGGCAAGAAGGTTTGCTGTGTCTGTCAGCGTAGTGTCCAGAGCATGGAGGCGCTACCAGGAGACAGGCCAGTACATCAGGAGACGTGGAGGAGGCCGTAGGAGGGCAACAACCCAGCAGCAGGACCGCTACCTCAGCCTTTGTGCAAGGAGGAACAGGAGGAGCACTGCCAGAGCCCTGCAAAATGACCTCCAGCAGGCCACAAATGTGCATGTGTCTGCTCAAACGGTCAGAAACAGACTCCATGAGGGTGATATGAGGGCCTGACGTCCACAGGTGGGGGTTGTGCTTACAGCCCAACACCGTGCAGGACGTTTGGCATTTGCCAGAGAACACCAAGATTGGCAAATTCGCCACTGGCGCCCTGTGCTCTTCACAGATGAAAGCAGGTTCACACTGAGCACATGTGACAGACGTGACAGAGTCTGGAGACGCCGTGGAGAACGTTCTGCTGCCTGCAACATCCTCCAGCATGACCGGTTTGGCATTGGGTCAGTAATGGTGTGGGGTGGCATTTCTTTGGAGGGCCGCACAGCCCTCCATGTACTCGCCAGAGGTAGCCTGACTGCCATTAGGTACCGAGATGAGATCCTCAGACCCCTTGTGAGACCATATGCTGGTGCGGTTGGCCCTGGGTTCCTCCTAATGCAAGACAATGCTAGACCTCATGTGGCTGGAGTGTGTCAGCAGTTCCTGCAAGACGAAGGCATTGATGCTATGGACTTGCCCGCCCGTTCCCCAGACCTGAATCCAATTGAGCACATCTGGGACATCATGTCTCGCTCTATCCACCAACGTCACGTTGCACCACAGACTGTCCAGGAGTTGGCAGATGCTTTAGTCCAGGTCTGGGAGGAGATCCCTCAGGAGACCGTCCGCCACCTCATCAGGAGCATGCACAGGCGTTGTAGGGAGGTCATACAGGCATGTGGAGGCCACACACACTACTGAGCCTCATTTTGACTTGTTTTAGGGACATTACATCAAAGTTGGATCAGCCTGTAGTGTGTTTTTCCACTTTAATTTTGAGGGTGACTCCAAATCCAGACCTCCATGGTTTTGAAAAATTTGAATTTCGATTATGTAAAGAACAAAGTATTTCAGAAGAATATTTAATTAGTTCAGATCTAGGATGTGTTATTTTTGTGTTCCCTTTATTTTTTTGAGCAGTGTATAAAAGTAAAAGCAGTGAGACTATGGAACTCTCTGCCTGAGGAGGTGGTGATGGTGAGTTCACTAAAAGAGTTCAAGAGGGGCCTGGATGTATTTCTGGAGTGTAGTAATATTGCAGGCTATAGCTACTAGAGAGGGGTCGTTGATCCAGGGAGTTAGGCCTCTTGCACACCAAAATTTAATTTTTTTTCAGTTTACGTTAGGTTTTTTGCGTTTCGTATATGGACCGTATATTGAACCATTAATTTCAATGGATCTGCCAAAAGAAGGGAAGGTATTTTGTATGCCTTCCGTTTCCGTATTTCCGTTCCGTTCAAAGATAGAACATGTCCTATTATTGTCCGCATAACGGACAAGGATAGTACTGTTCTATAAGGGGCCAGCTGTTCCGTTCCAGCAAAAAACGGAATGCACACAGACGTGATCTGTATTTTTTTCGTATCCGTTTTTTGTGGACCGCAAAATACTGAAAAAGCCATACGGTCATGTGCAAGAGGCCTTATTCTGATTGGAGTCGGGAAGGAATTTTTTCCCCTTAGGCTGGGTTCAGACCTGAGCGTCTTTGATATGCGCGTTTAACGCGCGTTTTTGACGCACGTTTTTTATGCGCGTTTTTTGCAATAGTAAACGCGCGTTTGACGCGCGTTTGTGTGATTGACTGCAATGTCCTATGGCCACAAACGCGCTGTAAAACGCCCCAAAGAAGCTCAAGTACTTGTTTGAGTGTAGGGCGTTTTACAGCGCGTTTTTCAGCGCTGTAAAACGCTCAAGTGAGAACCAGGGCCATAGGGAAGCATTGGTTTTCATGTGTTGAGCGTTTTACAGCGCGTTTGAACGCGCTGTAAAACGCTCAAGTGTGAACCCAGCCTTAGTCCATTCACACATTTGTATGTGTTTTGCGGATCCACTGCGGACAAGAATAGGCATTTCTATGGGGGTGCCGGCTGGGTGTATTGCGGATCCGCAGTACACTACGGACGTGTGAATGGACCCTTTTAAAAAATGCCTAATCTTGTCCGCAATTGCGGACAAGAATAGGACCTGTTCTATTTTTTTCGGGAACGGAATTTCGGACCAGGAAGTGCGGACCCGCATTTCTGGATCCAGACAGCACATAGTGTGGCCCCATAGAAATGAACGGGTCCGCAATTCCGTTCCACAAAATTGCGGAACAAAATTGCGGATGTGTGAATGGACCCTTAAGTGGGGAAAATTGGCTTCTACCTCACAGTTTTTTTTTTTTGCCTTCCTCTGAATCACCTTGCAGGATAACCGGCCGAACTAGATGGACAAATGTCTTCTTTCAGCCTTACTATGTTACTATTTATCCCATATGCTGAACACTGTAACAGGGAAAAAAAAAAAAAGGTCCAAATGACAGAATTGCCTTTTTTTTTTTTTTATTGCTTCGCCTTCTCAAAATTATTTGAATAAAAAGTGATCCAAAAGTCATACATACTCCACAATGGGCAAAAGAGAGCCCTTGCACATCTCTGTAGACAGAAATAAAAAGAAAAATATTTGCATCACCATATTCTGACACTCATAGCTTTTTGTAAGTTTTTTTTATTGTTTTAAAGCAGTGGTCCCCAACCTTTTTTGCACCTAGGACTAGTTTCATGCAAGACAATTTTCCCAGGGACCGTGGGGTGGTGGTGGGGGCTTTGGGCGGGGCTTAGGGTGGTGCTGGTCGGCGCTGACTGATTCATGCGCATAACAAAACACAAGGTGCATATTAAAATATATATGGCTGCAAAATACTGACTAGGGTCTAGTGGTCACTGGTCTCTGCTGCACTGCTGGTATTTTCAAGGTGACATGGAAGAGGAACTGCAGGTCATTATCCCGCTCACTCCCCCAGATACTAGCTGAAACTGGATGCCGACAACCCCCCTCCCCCCTTGGGCCGTCATGTTTATTTCCATTGGTGGGGCAGTAGTGAGACCTAACCAATCCCTGCCTCACTAGCCCTTTTCAAGCCTTTTTATTGGTGGCAGTGGCTAGCCGGCATCACAGTTGGAAGGAAGGAACGCTCTCCTTCCTTCCCGCTGTACGACCGCGCACTGTGTGTGATGTGCGCGTCAGGCGAGCATGCACCTGGCATCTCCACTCCTCTGTATTGCCGCGGCCCGGCAAACAATCTTCCAGGGCCAGGTCCTGGGCCGCGGCCCGGCGGTTGGGGACCGCTGTTTTAAAGCATTAAACCATGGCAAAAACTATATGAATTTGGTATCGTTGTAATCCCACTGAATAAAAGTAACGTCATATAAACCACCCAATGAATGCTGTAAATTCAAAGCCCTTAACCTATGGCAGAGTTTCTTTTTCAGTTACACTCCATTTAGAATTGTGTTCCAGCTTCCCAATGCATTTTGTGGAATATTAAAGGGAACCTGTCACCTCCAACAAACATCCCAAGCCGGCAGCAGTACCTGAGAGTAGCCAGCAGCGTGTTTGTAATGATCATTTTCTTCCTGCAGGAAGATGAAGCAAAAGCTGTAAAAACGTTCTTTAATCCCCTGCCGGCAGCGGCCTCCTTGCATCAAGTCACGGTAACCACCCCCCTTCCCTGCCCCTTCGCTGTGACTGACAGCCGGCAGTTTGGCAAAGCCAACGGAACTCTCTGCATAAGTGCTGTCAGTCACAGCAAAGGGGCAGGGAAGGGGGCGTGGTTACCGTGACTTGATGCAAGGAGGCCGCTGCCTCCGTGACTTCAAGCCTGACTAGAGAAGCGCGCCGGCAGGGGATTAAAGAACGTTTTTACAGCTTTTGCTTCATCTGCCTGCAGGAAGAAAATGATCATTACAAACACGCTGCTGGCTACTCTCAGGTACTGCTGCCTGCTTGGGATGTTTGTTGGAGGTGACAGGTTCCCTTTAAATGGTTCCATTAGAAAGTACAACTTGTCCTTCAAATAATAAGCCCTCATTTGGCTACTTGAAAGGAAAAGTAAAAAAGTTATGGCCCTTGGAAGCAGGGAGAAAAATAATGAAAATTGGTCTGTCTTGAAAGGGTTATTATATCGAGGTTTTCATTTCAGGTATTCACTTCGACACAGGGAGGAGTAGAAATCCCAGCATAAAATATTGCTTCTTAGGGATCACCTTCATAGTCTTTGGTATTGCCTTCCATTTGTCCCACATTCAATGGATCTCTATGTAGAGAAGATGTGTGCTGCACAGTGATCGATGTGCCCAAGCTGCTTCTCTTCCCGTGGCTGATTATTATTCCAAACATGTAATTACTATTACATATTATACGTTATCACATTTGACCTGTAGGCTGACTTGTATGTTCCTATTTTATCTCTTCATTGATAAGGCCGGTGGTGACCCAGTATCTGTGTTCGCTTATGAAATCCGTCCTGGAGCAGAAGAACAGGCACAAGCGGCTAAATCGGCCCTGAAAAGAATCAAGACTTTGAGACACCCAAACATCTTAGCGTATGTGGATGGCTTAGAGGTAAAGTTAATTGTAGGCAGAATTTCAGCTTTTTTATGCTTGGAGAAAATAAAAGCTACATTCTTAATCTTCCTGTGGTTCCTGTTGCATTAGCTCTTTATATCCCGCATTATATTTGGTCTGTTTGTGTCTTTCCTTTATCTTGGTGCGTTATATTAGGTGATGATTTTGGACTGGGGCTCCAAGGGTACCGATGATATTGCGGTGTAAATGCACCACCGATTACCAGATGAATGGGCGAAAGGCTCATTCATCGGGTAATTGTACAGCACAAAAGATCAGTACGGGGTGGGTGATGGCGTTAGCGATCGCTCCTCCCCATACTCTGGAGGAGATCTGTGCATGTAAATACAACGGTCTCCTCCTCTAGCGATCAGCAGACTATCGGGAAGGAATGATTTCTTCCTGACAATCTGCTAGATCATCATCCCGTGTAAAGGGACCTTTAGGCATAGGAAATCGGCTAAATTTAAGCCAGCAAGGAAGCTGGCTTTCATTTAGACCGGAGTTGGATATGCCAAAGTTATGTCTAAAATACGGGTCTTAAATAACCCCCTGCATTTGTGGTATTCACTGGAAAAGCTCCCAGTACATACGCTGAATATATCCTTATAGACCCATTGACCCAACTTATACCAAGAGTGCCCTTTTGGCATACGTTGGGGAGGTATATGTCCAAGTACTTTTTTTTTCTGTATGAAATAGCTGACACTAAGGGTCCATTCACACGTCCGTTGTTTCTTTCCTGATCTGTTCCGTTTTTTGCGGAACAGATCTGGACCAGATCTGTACCCATTCATTTTCAATGGGTCCTGAAAAAAAATCGGACAGCTCAATGTCTGATTTTTTTTCAGGACCCATTGAAAATGAATGGGTACAGATCTGGTCCAGATCTGTTCCGCAAAAAACGGAACAGATCAGGAAAGAAACAACGGACGTGTGAATGGACCCTTATAGCGGACACTTATCCCCTATGCCCTTTAGGCCATCAGTGATAAATGCAGTTATAGCAGCTCATTGCCTGTATTCCTCTACATGTTCTTGCAGACAGATAAATCTTTATATATAGTGACTGAACTAGTTACCTCACTGGGAACGTACATGAAATCAAGGGCTGACACAGGAGGAATCAGCGAGCTGGAAATTTCTTGGGGTCTTCACCAGATAGTGGTGAGTATTTTCGTCCCACTGATTGCATCATACGTCTTTATAAATCTGTTGCTTAAAACCTTACTATTATTTCCTCCGTTTGAATTTAGAAAGCGCTCAGTTTTCTGACGAATGATTGCAACCTCATTCACAACAATGTCTATATGTCAGCTGTGTTTGTGGACCGGGCCGGGGAGTGGAAACTTGGGGGCTTGGACTATGTGTACCCAGCTGGTAGCGAGGAAAGTGCCCCCAAAAAAGGCCCTGAACTGGAAAAGTATAATCCCCCTGAGAAGTCAGACCGCTCAAAGCCTCCTGTGGAGAAGTGGTATGTGAGACTCTCCAAATCCCGCCAATGGAAATATTCTCTATGTGACTAATGTGAACTGGTATGATTGTGACGTCTGGTCTCCGTGTAACAGGTCAGCAGACATGTGGTGTCTTGGCTGCTTAATCTGGGAAGTCTTTAATGGCTCTCTTCCACGTCCTACCGCTCTTCGCTCACTTGGAAAGGTATGCCATGTGTATGCTTGGATAAATGTGCCCCATTGTAGTCTTCATCTAGGCCAGCGATGTACTATGAAAGTGTTCTTCCCACAACATGGGCAGGCACAAAGGAGGGAGTTTTGCTTAGACCGTTGTTTCATATGCCAGTCTTAAACTGAAATATATTGGACAAAAAAGTATTTATTACCAGTCCACAGGATAGGTGATCAATATGGGATTGTAGGTAGTCTAACTGCCAGGACTCCTAGAGATTCCAAGAATGGATCTGAATCCACTTCATTCACTTCTGTGGGGCTTTATAAGACTCGCCTGATATGAAGCACCTAGGTATTAGAGGGGGGAAATTAGACAAAAATTATACTAGTGAGTGCTTCCATAATGCCCCATTACAAGAACTTATTCCCCATCCACAGGAGAGTTGAATGGCGCGGCAAACACACTTGCATGTCTGCCTCTCCATTCAAATGAAGGAACACGGGCCCCTGTTCTTGTGATCGGCAGGGGCCCCAGCAGTCGGACACCAGATGGTCAGACACGTACCCCCTATCTGCAAGATAGTATTTTATTTTTATTGGGACAACCTTTATAAGATAGTGCACCCTGGGACCTCTCATTCACTGGATTACAGGGGATCCCAGTGCTTGTACCGCCCACCAATATATGACTTTATTCTTTTGTCAATTCGCAGTATGTTTCAATGGATCTTTATTTGTACCAGTTTTAGCCCATAGAAGTCAATGCACTTAATTTAAAAACACAAGTTCCTCATTTCCATTGTGTTTGTTCTGTTTCTTTCTTTTCATTTATTTACTCAAATAAACGTTCTTCTGTAACGCTTATCTTTGTGATCTTTAGATCCCTAAATCACTGGTGCCTAACTACTGCGAACTTGTTGGAGCTAACCCTAAAATCCGTCCCAACCCTGCACGATTCCTGCAGAACTGCCGTGCTCCTGGGGGATTCCTCAGCAACAGCTTTGTGGAAACCAATCTGTTCCTTGAAGAGATACAGGTCCGTAGTAGATAAATGGGCCCCATTTATAAAAAAAAGTGTTCTAAGAAATTGTCATTGTTGCTTACAGCATCTAGTCAGATCACAGACAGAATTCATTAAAGGGAACCTGACTATACACCAGTCTTGATCTCATGTGCGCTGGAGTAAAATGTGGCTAATTTATTAAAGGGGCTGTCTCACTTCAGCAAATAGCATTTAATATGTAGAGGAAGTTAATACAAGCCATTTACTAATGTATTGTTATTATCCATATTGCCTCCTTTGCTGTATTTTTACATCACATTACACACTGCTCGATTCTATGGTTACGACCACCCTGCAATCCAGCAGCAGTGGTCGTGCTTGCACACTATATGAAAAAGTGTCAGCCTCTCTGTTGGCCGGGACCGTGGGAGCCCACATAGGCTAGTGCTTCATCCTATAGTGCGCAAGCACGGCTACCACTGCAGGGTGGTCGTAACCATGGAAACGATCCGTGTATAATATGATGGAAAAATTAATCCAGCGAGCAAAGGAAGGAATGTGATAATAACAATACATTAGTAAGTGGCTTGTATTATCTTCCTCTACATGGTAAATGCTTTTTGCTGAAGTGAGACAACCCCTTTAATAAATTAGCCACATTTTACTCCAGCGCACATGAGATCAAGACTGGCGTATAGGAACGCCTGTCTTGATAAATCTCCTGCTCATCTTTTAAAGGGATTCTCTCACCTCATCCTTTCTGCGCTTCTGCTGGTCTCTAGGTCTGTAATTTATGGCGCTGCAGGGGAGTGGTACCTCTTGGTATGATTGATTGACACAGGCAAGGGGTAAGATCACATCATCCCAGTGCCACTTGCCTGTGCATGTGCAATGAGCCGGACCGTGGGTGCAGTTACCCGGACACCAATTATGCAGTGGGTCAGGATATGGGTATACAAGTCTATGGTTTTTGTTCGTGACGCCAATTGCAGCATGCGCAGGGTACTAATACAGGGCCCTTTAATATGTTGTAACTCACGTACCAGGCTAGGAATGCCAGAGTGGTGTAATGTCTCTGTGTGGTAATGGCAATAGTGTCAACGGTGTCTCCTACCTGGGTACGGCTGGACTCCTGGATCCTGGCTCACTTGCAATAAAATGAGTGCTTTGCTAGTAGGAGTAATTGAGGGATTTGGTAGCAGTAAATGAGATCCAGACTTGTAATAAAGTTCAAACTGGTTTTTACTTGATGCAGCATTAATCCATGTGATATACAGCAATAGTCTGAAGTCCCAGCAGGTATTGGCAATGTATGGCAGGAATCTATCTCTTCTGCTTCTATCATGTGCCTAGAGCTCTCTTTCAGGATAAGTCATCTGCTTGTGGCTCTGTAAAATGGCAGGAATTTATATCTTGTGCGCTATCTTCTGCTGTATTGGGGACTGACTAGCTGAGGAGGAATTTGGCTTCTCCTGGTCTCTGGACGGAACTCACAGTTGTGCTCACAGGGTATGGTTCTTACTGGAGTTCTGGAGGTGGCTGCTTGCTTTCTACCAGCTGAGGCTGAAGGGCTCAGACTGGGAATGATGATCTTTTATCTCAGCCGAGACAAGATTCTGGCTTGGATCACTAGAACTGAGAGCTCCTACAAGCACAGCCTTCTCCTAGCAGTGGTGGCTGGCACACTAACTCTAACTTCCTTCCCCACCCATGAGGCAGGATGAGGGAACATTCCACACCTCCTCAAAGAGGGGGGAGCTAAACTGGAATGTACTATTCCAGTCTAGATATGCTAAACTGAACTAAGTCCCTGGTAAACACATTGCTGCCACCTGCTGGTGTACATAGAAATTACAGCAAAAACATTTATCAACGGTTTCAATGCACATTAATGAGGGTGTGATGTTAAATTACACAGGATGACAATGCAGATACACTTAACAGGTTGTAGCGGGGTAAAAGAGTTTCGTAACATAACTCTGGGATGTTACACATGCACGCTTATCCCAGCCCTGAAACTTTCCTATATGTCATCTTTCACATGATGACGGCAAGCGGTAGTGATTTGTATTACAGGTTATTGAAAAAGTCCTGACCTTGTAATACAATCTCTTTGTGTGCTGGTACCACCATAGCTGTATAGAACATCTCCAAGGCTATTGCTCATGCCCAGGGGTCGTTCTCTACAAACCAGCAGTGATGAAAACCTGGAAACCAGGCAATACTGAAAATAATGTATTAGGAAGTGAATAACTGACATGATAACTGACATTTGCTTAAGTAAGACATAGTCATAGGAAAGCTGTTAATCACAGATAAGACCGCCTCCTTGACTTAAAAACCCAGAGTGTGCAGGAATTGAAATGAATGAAATGCAGGTTATACTGAATATTTTCCCATAAAATTATATATTGATCGCTCCACTGCTTCTGCTCTTCATGCTGCCTTCAACTCTGACACTATTTTCAACGTGACAGGTTCCCTGTCTTTTGAACATAAATGCTGCACTTGCTTTACTGCATTATAATATTCATAGCTGTTTTATATTATTTATTTTTATTTAAAAAAAGCTCCTTTGTTATCAGTCATTTATGTCTGTCTTTTCTCTGCAGATTAAAGATCCCGCTGAACGTCAGACATTTTTTGAGCAGCTCAGTGAACATCTGGATTCCTTTCCTGAAGACTTTTGTCGACATAAAATCCTTCCCCAGCTGCTGACGGCTTTTGAATTTGGCAGTGCAGGCGCCGTAATCCTCACACCCCTATTTAAAGTAAGCACCGCAGGAACCTTAAAAGGGTATTCTGGTTGTTAGACCTTATCCCCTATCCACAGGATAGGGATAATTGTCAGATCGGTGGGGTCCTACTGTTGGGAGAACATGGGCCCCCTATCCCCTGCAGCCCCCCTCAAATGAACGGAGTGGTTGGTCGCACATGCGTGTGAATTCTCTATTCATTTCTATGGGAGTTCCAGAGAACTGCTCTCAGATATCTCCAGAATTCCCATAAAGATGAATGGAGAGGCCATGCGCATGCCCCGTCGGCCACTATGTTCATTACAGGGGGCACGAGACCCTCGTTTTCCTGATCATGGGGGTGCCAGCGGTAGGACCCTTACCAATCTGATAGTTACCAACTATCCTGTGGATAGAGGATAACTTCTAAGAACCGGAATATCCCTTTAAGGCATATAAATTTGTTACATAAAGTCTTCTTCAAACCAGAAAGGGAAAAAGGCAGAAGCAAATACCCAGCAGTCAGACATGTCACTCAGGGCAGACCTCTTAACTCCCTTTGCTGAGCAGGGGGAGGGGCAGAGATTGTTGTTATTGCAGGTAAACAAAGAGCCAGAAGAGAACCAGGGAAATGAGGAAATGGAATATTTTTTATCTAAAACTTGCTTAGCTCAGTTATATATTGCTGTCCATCAGATTTACAGTGCTATATATATTTTTTCATAACTCTGACAACCCCTTTAAAATACATTGCCTTAAAATACATTGATAGGAAGAGTTCACCACACCTGCAAGTGTGGTGAACTCTTCGTGTAAGGAGGTCCCCCAACCACAGTGGGGCCTGCATCTGTCAGATATTCAAGGAATATCCTGTAGAATGTAGAGATGGATAGCCCTTCAAATTGCATATTTTCCTGGATGTTTGCTCTGCTTTTTGTAGTTGATAAATGCCCCAAAACCTACACTTTTGTATGATAGGAGTGCATCACCCCTGCAAGTAGTTTTTACAAATCCCACTTAACTTAAACAGGTATTTTCATCATTGGTTATGTAATAAACGCCTGTTACATGCGGGCCTCTCTATGTTAGGTAATGAGGTCCCCCAAACCCTGGAGGGGCCACGTCTCATAGATATTTATGGCATATCTTGTGGATGTGCTATAAATGTTTGTGATCAGAACAACCCTTTGAATGGCATCATTTCCTCTGTTTCCTCTGCTTTTTGTAGGTGATACAATGCCCACAACCTTATGCTCCTTCTCGTTGTTTCTGGTTATCATCTCCCGGCCAGCAATACCTCCGTTATCCTCCGTTAGCGATACCTCAGTTATCCCGCAAGCGGGGTGGGGGGGGGGGGCAGAGTTCAGCAGAAGAGTCGGGCCTGCGCTTCCCTGCAGTTTCGCCAGGGACCGACACCATTTTTGGGGCGGGGCATGAAGTTCTCCCCGCTCCCCCTCCTTCAGCTGTATCCTGGGGTGAATCTTGGCGCCTTTTTCTGCCTTCGCCCACATCCTGTTTTAAATGCACCTTGGCGGGACTCTGGCAAGGCACCTCCTGACAAGCTGCATTGAGGGACACAGGCCGGGTAAGCTCTGTCTCCCCTTCCTGCAGGGTTTAACCTACCCCCTCAACCTCCTTCCTGTCACTACAGGGTTCTCATTATGTCTGAGCCCAGACCCCAGGCCCTAAAGCAGGCGGTCATTTTGCTTGTGCTTCTTGTCGCTCAAAATTTCCATATGGTCAGTTAGATCCCTTCTGCTCTTTGTGCTCTGCTCCACCGCCAAGTGGCTCTGCCCCTGACCCAGTCGCCCCTATTGTCCAGCCTATGGTAGAGCCGGGTGGGCGCGCTCCCTGTCAAGGATGGTACAGGACGTCTCCCATACCAATAAAGCCATTGTGGTATTACTGGGGAGTTTGTCCGCAAGGCTGTCCTCTGACCAGTCTGATCAGGGGATCCTGGGGCTCGTAGCCATCGTGGCCGTCCTGCTAAACAGGCCAGACCATCCTCCCCCAAAAGGGTGTCTGCAACTCTCGTTTTCTCTGCCTCTTCGCCACTTCCCAGCGAGTCTCACTCCAACGTTTCCTCCGTGGAAGAGGCATGTTCCGAGGCGAGGTTTTCAGACGATGAGGATTTTGTCTCTCCTGAGGGTCAGTCGTCAAAGCTGTCCTCCATGGTGGACAATCTCATTACAGCGGTTATAGAGACTTTACAGGTTGAGGACCCTGCACCCTCATCGGCCAGCTCTGGTTTTTTTCTTTAGGAGGTTTCCCAAATGTTTCCCCAACCACCAGGATTTTGATTACTTTCTTTCCAAGGAGTGGAATTTTCCTGATAGACGTTTTGCCTTGCCAAAACACTTAGACGTCCTTTATCCATTTCCAGAGGATTTGACTAAGAAGTGGTCCTCCTAATCTATAGTTGACCCGCCAGTATCCCGCTTGGCAAAACATACCACTTTGCCGATGGCGAATGGGGCTTCTTTCTCTGATATCAGGGATAAAAAATTGGAATCTTTAGCAAAATCTTCCTTTGAGGCAGTGGGCACGGCACTGCGACCGGTTTTTGCCTCTACATGGGTGAGCAAAGTTATGTGTGAGTGGGCAAATTTACGTCAGAGTCTCTCCTCGGGGGAACTTTCAGATATTGCCCTGCAGTTCTCCCGTGCGTATATTTGTGAAGCCTCTCTGGATGTGGTCAGGCTTATGGCCCGCTCATCAGCTCTTTTGGTGGCTATTCGCCGTACCCTATGGCTCTTCTGCTGGGCGGCAGGTAATGCTTAAAAAGCGGACCCTGACGGCCCTCCCCTTTACTGGCAGCAGACTTTTTGGCAAACGCCTGAACAAGATTATTTCTGATGCTACAGGTGGTAAGAGCACTCATTTACCACAGAACAGGGTTCGTTTCAACAAGTCAAAAAAGCGTAAACCTCTTTTTCGTCCCTTTCAGAGTTCTTCCAGCCTCAAGCGGCCAACCCACAAGTCTGGCCCGGATCAGAAGCGCAAGCCTTCATTCAAGCCTCGCCCGTCAACATGACTCCAAGTCCTATAACCCCAAGACCTCCGCTGCATGACGTGCAACTTCCGGTGCCCTCCGATCGGGTGGGCGGCCGGCTTCATCTGTTTCGGCATGTTTGGCTGGCTCACGTCTCGGATGCCTGGGTGACAGAGGTCATTGCAAAGGGTTACAAGCTAGAATTTAGGTCCTCCCCTCCGTCCCGATTTTTTTGCTCGTCTCCTCCGACCTTTCCTTCGGCCGCAAATTTCTTTTTTCAGGCTATTCATACACTTCTGCAGGGAGTGATTGTCCCAGTTCCTGCGCAAAACCGTTTTCGCGGGTTCTACTCTACTCTTTTTGTGATCCCCAAAAAGGAGGGGACGTTCCATCCCGTTTTGGACCTCAAGGCACTCAACCGCTTCCTTCGGCTCCGCCGCTTCCAGGTAGAGTCCCTGAGATCGGTCGTTGCGTCTATGGAATCGAGGGAGTACCTGTCCTCGATAGACCTCAAGGACGCTTATCTTCATGTTCCCATCTGCGTCAGTCATCAAATATTTCTCCGGTTTGCAGTGGGTCCCTTTCACTACCAGTTTGTGGCCCTCCCGTTCGGCCTGGCCACAGCTCCCAGAGTCTTTACAAAGATTATGGCGGCGGTCATGGCTCTGCTCCATGCCAGGGGTAAATTGGCGATCTCTTACTTAGACGATATCCTGATAAAGGGTCTGTCATTCCGGGCAATGGCGGACATCCTGCGCATAGTCCTAGAAACCCTGGAACGCTTCGGATGGATCCTGAACCGGCAGAAGTCATGTCTTTATCCATATCAGCGGATAACCTTTCTGGGCATGTTACTCGACACCTTTCAGGCCAAGGTACTTTTGCCCGCATAGAAGCTATCCACTCTCCATCTTCAGATTCTCCCCTTGTTGCGGCCCCGTCCTCTTCCCATTCGTCACTGCATGCGGGCTCTGGGTCACATGGTCTCTACCTTCAAAGCAGTTCCCTATGCTCAGTTCCATACCAGGACTCTTCAGCGAGCCATTCTAACCAATTGGTACAGTTCCCCACCCTCCCTGGATCAGCCCATACTTCTCTCTGCCCCGACCCGCTGTGCCTTCAGGTTGTGGTTGGTTTCCCCAATGCTGAGGCTGGGCCGCTCTTTCCTTCCTCTCCGTTGGACGGTGCTATCCGTTCAGGAGCGCTCCCTCCCAATCAGCATTCTGGAATTGAGAGCGATTCGTCTCTCTCTGCTGCATTGGACCGACCATATCCGGGGACCTCCGGTTCGAGTTCAGTCCAACAACTCCACGGCTGTGGCGTACCTCAATCACCAGGGCAGCACCCGGAGCCAGGAACCCATGGCGGAAACGGCTCTGATTCTCAGCTGGGCGGAGAGCGGCGCTGTCGGCAGTTCACATCCCCGGCGTGGACAACTGGATCGCCGACTTCCTCAGCCGGGAGCATCTCGATCCCGGCGAATGGGCTCTTAACCCGCAAGTTGTTCTAGCCATCTGCGATCGATAGGGTCGGCCGGACGTGGATTTCATGGCCTCCCGCTTCAACCACAAGGTCGAGAACTTCGTCACGCGGTCCAGGGATCCCATGGCCCTGTCGTGCGACGCCCTAGTGATTACGTGGAGTCAGTTCACGTTTCCTTGCGTGTTCCCTCCTCTTCCTCTCATTCCGCGTCTCCTCCGGAAGATCAGGTCCGAAGGTCTGCCCGTCATTCTCATGGCCCCCGATTGGCCATGCTTAGTGTGGCACGCATCTCTAGTCACCCTCCTCGCCGATGAACCCTGGCGTCTTCCTCTTCGAAGGGACCGATCTTCCACCCGAATTTAGGATCGCTACATTTAATGGCATGGCTGTTGAAGCTGCCGTACTAAGGGCTCTGGGTTTCTCTGATGTCGTTGTCCAGACCATGATTTGTGCCAGAAAGTCGTCGTCTTCCCGAATCTACCACCGGATCTGGAAGTCCTACTTTAGTTGGTGCAAGCGTCACCAGCTGTCTCCCATTTGTTTCTCGTTGCCGCCACTCTTGTCTTTCCTGCAGACGGGCATGACTTGAGGCTGGCTCTCAGCTCCCTCAAAGGTCAAGTTTCGGCTCTTTCTATTCTTTTTCAGCGGAACTTGGCATCGCTTTCTGCGGTTCGGACCTTTTTGCAGGGGGTTCCGCACGCTGCGCCCCCTTTCCGTCCTCTGTTAAATCCTTGGGATCTTAATCTCATGCTCAGCGCTCTCCAGTCTTCACCATTTGAGCCTTTACAGCAGGTGTCGCTTTGCTTCCTGTCCTACAAGGTGGCCTTTTTGGTGGGAATCACTTCCATCCGTAGGGTGTCGGAACTCACGGCTCTTTCCTGTCGGTCGCCTTTCCTGGTCCTCCATCAGGACAGTGGTCCTTCGCCCTGTTCATTCCTTCCTTCCGAAGGTTTTGTCTGCATTCCATCTCAATGAAGAGATCATTCTCCCTTAATTTTGTCCAGACCCGTCTCATCCTCGTGAGTAGTCGCTCGACACTCTGGATTTGATAAGTGCCGTTAGCATCTATCTGTCCAGACGTCATCTTTCCGGTGGACGGATTCCCTGTTCGTCATTCCAGAGAGGCCGAAACAAGGGCTGGCTGCGTCTAAAACTTCCATTTCCCAATGGATTTGTTTGGCCATTGTGGAAGCGTACCGCGTCAGTGACCGGGCCCCACCCTTCCGGGTTACTGCTCATTCTGCTCAGGCAGTGGGGGGCTCTTGGGCAGTGCATCACGGGGCTTTGGCCCTTCAGGTATGCGAGGCGGCTACCTGGTCGTCTTTGCATACTTTTTCCAAATTTTACAGAGTACACACCTTTTGCGTCTTCTGACGCTTTTCTGGGGCGTAGAGTTTTATGCCCACCCTTGGGACTGCTCTGTAACGTCCCATGGTCAAGCCTATGTTCCCCAATGATACGGATGAAAAAACTAGATTTTTTTACTTACCGTGAAATCTGTTTCTCTTCCGTTCGTTGGGGGACACAACTCCCACCCGTTCTCTCGTTTACGGGCCTTTTCTGGCCTGCGTGGTGCTGGGTTTGTACATAGTTTGGTTTTCCTGTTTGTCTTGCTTCTCCTACTGCTTTTGCACTAACTGATTTAGCTTAGTCCCTGTTGGAAGGGTATAACTGAAGGGAGGAGCTTACACTTTGTGTGCTTAGTGTCCACCTCCTAGCGGCAACAGCTATACCCATGGTCAATCCGGTAAGTACAAAAATCTAGTTTTTTAAAGAATTTCATGTCTTAAAAATGTGATTGCATATCCACAGGATAAGCCTTAAATGCGGATCCTCCCCTGTAGGTGCCCAGGAGATGGTGACACCTCTGTGCTGATTCGAGGCTTCTGCAGTATCCACAAAGTGGAATAAGTTAACAGATTATTCTATCCTACCCACCATCAGCAAAATTATTGTAATTTCATGGAGGCTTCCTAAAGCCATTTGATGATAGATGCTATCAGAAGAATCCCACTCATGGGACATGCTGAACTGCAAGCTGGGATGGGTCTGCAAATGGCTTCCTCATCTCGTTGGTAGAGGCTAAATCTATGCCACAGAATAAGGCACATCAGTCTGTCAGTTGTGGGCAGTTAAAGGGGTTCTCAGGCTAACCCTAAATTTGGGGCATAATTCTAACCTGGGGGGTGGTGGGGAATGTTGGTCTGGTACTTACCTTCCACAGCACAGCCCGTTCCAAGATCCGCCTCCCGGTCACGTGACTGCTCCTGTTGGGTTTTCTGTTCTTCCGGTAGGTCTCTGTCTTCTTCTCTTCCTTTCTTGAGCAGGAGACGGATCGTCATGAATAATGTCACCGCCTCCTGCAAATGAAAGCTTTGACCAGGGGGCGTGGCCTAACCGCCGATGTAGAAAGACGCATGGCGCTGAGCTCCTGGATAGTATCCTGTATATAATCGCTCACCCGCTTCCTATCTGACCTCAGAGGAGACCGATCGTGACTGGAAGCCTCCCTGAACGCTGGGGTTTACTCCGGACTCGATATGACCCGCCAAAAGCAGAGGGAGAAGGAGAGTAAGGACGGCAGCACAGACACGCCGGCTAAACAAAATGGCGCCGGGCAGAATGCTAAGATCTCTGATGTGGCGGCGAAGCTGGGGAAGTTTGCCCGTACCCCAGCAGCTGCAGTAGCTGATCCGGAGCCTGATGCTCAGATGTCCGATGAGGCTGGAGGAGAGGAGTTCGTGGATCAGGCCTCATATGCATCGGTGACAAAGCTGAAGGTGGGTCCTGAGTTGCCGCCAGAAGCGGAGCCCATTTCTGAACCCACTATAGCGGACGTATATAAAATGGTGGCACAATGCAGCACAGCCCTCACGTCCCTAAATACCAATATGGGAGGCCTAAAGGAGGAAGTTTTGCTGATAAGGCAAGATATGCGGCAGTTTAAAGAAAGAGTGGGAGAGTTGGAGGGTCGCGTTAGCGACATGGAGGACCAGCTACCGCCTGTTAAAAGGGACTTGCAACGAGTTATACATAACGTATCCCTACTCATATCCAAATCTGACGATATGGAAAACCGTCTAAGACGGAATAATGTGCGGTTAATTGGAATACCGGAGCGTACTGAGGGCTCAGACCCTGTCTCATTTATGGAAAAGTGGCTGGTGGACATAATTGGGAAAGAAAAGTTATCCCCACTCTTTGCAATAGAACGTGCACATCGAGTGCCATTTCGCCCGCCGCCTCCGGGGGCGCCTCCAAGACCTCTCCTGATTAAAGTCCTACATTATAGAGACCGGGATGCCATACTTAAAGCAGCCAGGGATATCCCTGATATTCAAATTGGCGATAGCCGAGTTCTAATGTTCCCGGACTTTTCTGCAGAAATACAGAAGAGGAGAGCGAAATTTTTGGCAGTAAAGAAGAGATTGAGATCATTGCAGTGGCCTTATTCCATGTTGTATCCGGCAAAGCTTCGGGTGGTGGCGAATGGATCCACACATATGTTTGAGGATCCGCTAGAGGCAAGCCAGTGGCTGGACACTCATGAAAATGATCGGCGTGACAACAATACCTGATGAGATGGTGATATCTGCAATGGAACTGTTTTTGTTTTTTCTTGTGTCCTTTATTTGACACACAGTAATGCTAGAAATAGTATTGAGTTATCTAATGCTTTTCTAAAAAGGAAGGTTTTATATGTTGGTTTTTCACTGGTTTGGTTCTACACTGTATGGGTTAATATGTGGTCGGGGGGGAAGTTGGGTGAGCCAACACACTGGCGCATCCAGGGTGTAGCGCTGGTATAAGCTAAGCACTTATTTTTTTTCATCTGTGCCTTTAGTGTTAACCCATGACGGTTAGGTTCACTTTCAATGTCTATGGTGTACCCCTGTTTATTGGGTTCATGACTGACAGAATGTTTAGGGTAGTTTGGGGACAGTTGGGAGGGGGGAGGGTTAAGGTAGGATATATTTTCAGTATTACTACTAGGGGCAGGTTTGCTTGGGGTTGTCGGCACCACACTCTGCATTTGCTTATGAGATACCATGATGTCTTCCGTTAATATTTGTGCATGGAATGTGAGAGGAATGTCTTTGGCATCTAAACGTTCAGCTATTTTCCATGCTATAAAAGATATACAGCCAGCTATTGTATGTTTATCTGAGACCCACTTGACTGCCGATAAGACACACCTAGCACATAAAGCATGGGTGGGGTGTGAATTTCACTCTACATACTCCACACATGCTAGAGGGGTTAGCATTTTGGTGCATAAAGCTATTCCGTTTAATGCTCAGGAATCGTACGTTGATGATGATGGAAGATTTATATGCATAGACTGCTGTATTTTTCAGTTTAGGATTATCTTAGTGGCGGTGTATGTTCCCCCTCCATATTCGGCTGAAATTATGAAGATGGTTATTACCTTTACTTCTAAATTTCCGTTAGTTCCTACATTAATTGTAGGTGACTTTAACACCTATCTCAATGGTTTTTTGGATAAATTTCACAATGGGTCGGGAACATACACTGCTGCCCCTACCTCTCTGGCGAAACTGATGGGGGAGATAGACCTGTGTGATATATGGAGAACCAAATATCCTGATCGGCGTCAATATTCATGTTACTCAGCATCACATGGCTCCCTGTCCAGAATAGATTTGGCAATAGGATCCTCATCATTGGTAGCCCTAACAAAAGAGATTTTATATCTGCCACGTAGCCTTTCTGATCATTCTCCACTGTTGATTACACTGGAGGTGGGGAGGCACATATGTGCTCCTAGACCCATCTGGCGATTAAACCCATTCTGGCTATCAATAGTGGATACAGGAACTGATATATCTAAAGCTATCATTGACTTTTTAACTATTAATATAGGCTCGACTTCAGGGGCGGTGGTTTGGGACACCCTGAAGGCGTTTGTGAGAGGTTTATACATTAAGCGCATTAGTGTTAGGAAAACTAAAAGTCGTCTTCTGGACAGGGAGCTATCAGATAGAGTTACGCAATTGGAAACAACGTATATAACACAACCCACGTTGTCTAATGAAGCACAATGGAAGGAAGCTCAGAAGCTTTTGAGGGAACATATACAGAATAGAGCAGATGATAAACGTTTATTTATGGCCCAGAGGTATTTTGCTGAAGGGGAAAGTGTGGGGCATCTGTTGGCTACAATAACTAAAGCACAGAATGGTCCCTCCTGCATAGCCTCGCTCAGAGGAATAGATGGACAACTAATAACAGGAGATGAGAATATCCTGGGAGAATTTTATACCCACTTTGGAGAGGTGTATAGGTCCAGACTGGTCACCACTACTTCTGATAGAGCTGGTTATCTTGAAAGAATTAGTGTCCCTACCTTATCTATGGAGAATAGCTCACTTCTTGAGGAGGATATAACCCTGGAGGAACTGGAGATGGCCCTGAATTCTATGCCTAATGAAAAAGCACCTGGTGCCGATGGTCTTCCTGGGGAATTTTATAAAAGGCATGGGGAGATATTACTTCCACATTTATTAACGGTTTTTAAAGATGCATACGGTGAAGGTAAATTGCCATGTTCCATGAGAGAAGCCATAGTTGTAGTGATACCCAAGCCGGGAAAAGACCCTTCGCTCGTAGATTCATATAGGCCTATCTCACTCCTAACGGTGGATGTGAAAATTCTGGCCAAAGTCTTGGCTAATCGTTTGTCTAGGGTCATTCAATCTATTATTCATGATGATCAATCTGGGTTCATGCCTGGAAAATCCACGGCATTGAATCTTAGGCGCTTGTTTATAAACCTGCAGTTGGAGGGGAGGAAAGGTCAGGATAGTGAAGCTGCTGTGATCTCACTTGACGCTGCCAAAGCTTTTGACAGCGTTGAGTGGGAGTATTTGTGGGCGGTCATGACTAGGATGGGCTTTGGAATAAGTTTTCTAAAATGGGTCAAGCTTCTGTACAGTGAGCCCAGAGCCAGAATTAGAGTAAACGGACAATTATCACCCTCGGTTGCATTGGAGAGGGGGACGAGACAGGGCTGCCCGTTGTCTCCCTTGCTATTTGCAATAGCAATTGAGCCATTGGCGTGCCTTTTACGATCTACTCCACTGATGAGAGGGCTAGGGAGGGGCTCTAGTGAGGAGCGCGTATCTTTATATGCAGATGACATGCTAATCTATGTAGGTAATCTGGTGGATTCCATAGACTCCATAATCTCTATAATATCGCAGTTTGGTGATCAGTCTGGACTTCGTATAAACTGGGATAAGTCAGTAATTCTCCCGGTATCGTCTCGAATGCATACCACTCATGCTACTTTCTCTGAACTCAAGGTGGTGCAATCTTTTAAATATCTTGGAGTGACTGTGTCAATGAACCCTGCAGATTATATTCCTAGTAATTTAATACCCTTGTTAGGGAGGTTTAGAAGCAAGGTTGCTGTTTGGCATAAATTGCCTCTCTCTATGATCGGTAGGGGCAATTTGCTTAAAATGATATTCATGCCTCAGTTGCTTTATATTTTGCATAATTCCCCCATATGGATCCCAGTGCACTTCTTCCATAAAATACAGCAGCTGTTCCGATTTTTTATTTGGAAAAATAATAGAGGAAGAATAAAATATGAAATTCTGCAGAGGAATAAAGAAGCCGGTGGTCTGGCCTTGCCTAATCCTATGCTCTATTTTCTGTCGGCTCAACTCCAACATTTTAAAGGGTGGGGGGTAATAGATGACATGGGAGGGAAGAGTGGTCAGCTGATAAAGTGGGCTGCAAATAGGTCTCCCCCGTTGGTAGCCATTGAAGGAGAAATAAAAGGAGAAATGGGAAATATTCCGACCTTGATTCTTATGAGGAAAGTATGGAATAAGGCAAAGAGTATTTTAGGGATGACAGGATTGATGAACATCTCGCCCTTATGGCATAACCCCGCACTTCAGGAATTGGAAAATCTGAATGGATTCTCCCAGTGGAATAAAAAAGGGGTATGGAATCTGAGCCATATTTATTTTAAAGGAACTTTAAAACAATACCAACAATTGTGCTCTGAATATGGGCTGCCCTCTTCACAGTTCTATCGATACTTACAACTTAGACATGCTTTAGAAGCTCAATCTAAGATAGCCCCAGTGACATTTATGTCAAGCCAGACATTGAATATGGTGGTTGCAGCTGGTTCAGTGAAGGGAGCAATCTCCAGGGTGTATCAGGCCCTATTAGAGGACTTTCTTAAAGGGTATCCATTAACAAGTAGACGTCAGTGGGAAAAAGATCTAGGGGTACTCACGGATGAGCAGTGGACTGAGGCGGTGGAACTTACCCCTACTTTATCCCTTAGTGAGGCAGCACGGTTATCCCATCTATATTTAATACATAGGGTATATAAGACCCCAGTGTTCTTGCATAAAATAGGCTACAGAAATAGTCCAGCCTGTCCGAAGTGTGGAAGTGATGAAGCTGACCTTCTACACATGATGTGGTCATGTTCATCACTGTCATCTTATTGGAAAGCAATACTACATCTGGTGAACAAAGTATATAGTGCTAGTTTTAAGTTGGATCCCAAACTGTGTGTATTAGGCCTGGTACCAGATAATAATTTACAGTCTGTTATAACTACTGGAATAGGTAGAATGTTATATCAAGCTAGGAAAACATTGGCAGCAAAGTGGATCCAGCCCATACCTCCTGATATATCAGAATATGTTGCTAGATTAAATATTGTGATTCGTCTAGAAAGAGGAGTATATCAAAAAAGGAAGTGTCTGTCCAAATTCGAAGCAATCTGGGGCAGCTGGATTGATAATTCTGGGTGCTGTAGCTCCTGGCTGGCACTTACAAGGACTTTTTCTATGACAAGGTGAATGCAGTGAGAATGGATGATATATATAGAATATTGGATGGTGGCAGGTGTGTGGGGCATTTATAGAAGCCTGATAGTGAGGGGGTTACCTGGAACTAGAATGTGGCTGTATGGGAAGATTGATGATGGACTAGGATGTTATATGGAACATCGCTGATTGGAATTAGATGATGGTAGATGGCTTATTTAAGAGTAATGTGGTGCCGACACCCCGAGAGTGATGACTAAGGAAGATGTTTTAGGAGTGTGTCCTGCCTCAAAGGGATTAGGGAGGGGGGGGGGGGGGGAGGTATGGGTTTATTTGTTTAGGATGGATAATTGTACTCACATTGAAGATACTTTTGATACCAGAGGCTATATGTGGATTTATGCCATGTCCTATGTAGATATGTGTAATAGAATGTATATATTATATACTATATATGACAGATAATGTATACATCTGTGGTCTACAAAATATCATGTTAATGTGATAAAATAAGACTGGAAAATGTTAATAAAGAAATATCTGATTTAAAAAAAAAGAAAGCTTTGACCAACCGTCTTAGCGCACTATGCTGAATGCTAGTGCGCATGCGCGGGATTGCGGGCCGCTCTCTGCAGTGTACAGGCTTCTATGTAAGTATGCCTGTACTGACTCCTGCACAGCGTGATGTAAGTGCTGCGCAGGAGTGACAGAATAGCGATCAGCCACAGTGGCTGATTGCTATGCTGGGATCTCACTGGGGGCACTGACTGGCACATGGGGGGCACTGTCCGTGTGCGAATCACATTTGTTTTGCAGTCCCATTGAGTTATATGGGTTTTCTGCATTTTGAGGACCAGAATAGGACATGTTCTATCTTTCACAGAACTGACATACGGATGTAGAAAGCACAGGGACTTCATCAGTGTACTTTCCATATCTGTATGTCCGTTCCAGAAAAGGTAGAACATGTCCTATTCTGGTCCTCAAATTCATAGAACTCAATGGGACTGCAAAAAATGTGGATCGCAAAATGGATATGATTTTATTTATTTTTTTAAACCCTTCTACAAATGCTATATGTGACATAGCAAGTTTTTTTTGGGGGGAAGGCAGGTATTTTTCTCCCAACATGGGCGGCTGTGCTGATTTCCAGCCAGGTGAGATCAAATACCGGACCAAAGTTTAAGTGCCGGTCCGGGTTTTGGCAGCATCTGGCTGTCCTTTAGGCAGCTGGGCTCAGAATCGAGGTCTGTGTTTTGGGATCTGAGGCATGGTGCCGTGCTAGAGGGTTGAGAGCCGCATGCGGGGAAACAGGCCCCCTAAAGCCTGTTGTGGACGCTGATAGAACCTGCTAACAAGGTGACTGTTTTTGTGCTTTGGACTTTCCTTTGTGTGAACGAACACTAAGACTGTCAATGTTACTTTGTTTTTTCCTCCTGTGTGAATAAACACTGAAGTTTTGTTTTACAAACTGTTTGTTTTGCCTCTGTTCTGCGTCCGCTTATCCTGCCTACCAGAGCGAATCCTCACATATAACACTAAAAAAAGAAGCAGTGCTCAACCTCTTCTTTAACCTGGTGCTCCGGTGATCCTTCTGCTCTTTGTATACAAGCAGCAATTCAGCAGCCGAAGCTGTCACGTGTTCTATTACTCACAACATGGTGCAGCTGTGTTGCAAGTAATTTATGGCACATCTGATTGGCTGCAGTGGTTACATGTTGGCTGCAAAGACTGGGAGGATGCTTTGCGCCCGTGCTGGATCGCTGTGTGTAAGAAGATTTGAGTATCATTTATTTTTTTCTTTTATAGTATTTGCAGCTGATATTTAATAATTTTGAATATTTGAAAGCTCTGCACTGTCCACGATGACAACCTTCACACACCAACCGTGAACAGCAAGTTATTCAGAAAGTGACCGTCTAAAATCTTGTGTGTGGTCCGCCTGTGATATGTGATGTCTGACATCTGGCTAGTGTGTTCTATGACTAGTGGTGGTGCTGCATCTGTGTGTTGTCCAGCATGTTACAAAATGGTTCTGTTTCCTTCTGTTAATACGCTTCACAGCAAAATATCTTCTGTTGTTTCCTTTGTAGATTGGCAAGTTCCTGAACGCAGAAGAATATCAGCAGAAGATCATCCCCATCATTGTTAAGATGTTCTCTTCCACTGACCGAGCCATGAGGATACGGCTCCTGCAGCAGGTGTGGGACCTGTTACACAGGATGCGCTTTCTTCTGCCTTTTATTTTTAGACAAAGCTGTTCGGATAAGCTCATGTCATAGACGATGTGAAGAAATCTGTCCTGTAATTTATTACAGTAGAAATGTGAGAAAAAGTTCAGAGGATTATTAGCGTTTGGAGCAGAGCTTGGAGCTGGAGCATAGCCCATTACTTAAAAAAGGCTGGACAACCCCTTTAAGTGCATATTGGCGTAATCTGTGCCAGATTTATTCACAGTTGTACATTGATTTTGTCTGGAGCTATTACTATTTTATTTATTTTTTTACTCTATTCCCCTACTGGAGCATAATTGTGCCTTTTTTTAATCACATTTTAAAAAGTCGATTTTGATAAATCTAGCATGCAGTTAATATGGCAAACTGCAACCACTTTCCTAGACAATTTTCGAAAGTGACCAGAGCAGTGTAAAATAAACCAAAAAGTTGAAGAACTGGGGGTTGTCAAAATGTGCAACATATTTTTTTTTTTTTTTAATACCGGAATTCTGGGGCAAACGGGGTGAATAAATTCACTGCATTGCCCGTAATGACAGAGAAGCAGAGAGTGAAGGGTCAGGGGAAGACTGTGGCATTACTGGAATGCTAGTTCCAGAGCTTTGCCAGATGAGTTGATTGGTCAGTTGCATTAACCACCTAAATGTTTTGCCGGACTCCAGCTTGGGCAGTGGGAAAAGTAGCTAATTGGAGGGGGGTGGGCTGCTTTAGATGCTGCTTTCTCCTGAATGGTAGCAGCTAGAAACATGCAACCGGTCTTCTTTGAAAGCTGACATTCCAGGCTTTCATACAATACCAATGATATCTAACGTCCAAGCAACAAAGGAGAAATCACTGTTAGAAATCGAGTCAGGAATAATCGTGGCTAAAACCTGCTTTTACTTTCACTTTCAGCTGCATTCACAGCATCCCGATTTCTATCAGTGATATCTTCCCCTGTACTGAACATATTGCTATCATTCTGGTATTGTCTGAAAGCTTGGAATGCCCGCTTTCAAACAAGACCAGTTGTTTGTTTCAGGAGATAGCAGCATCTAAAGCAGCCTTCCCCAGTTAGCTTTTCCCACTACTGGAGCCTGATTCTGCAAACCGGTTAGGTGGTTAATTATCGAAAACGTATTCTTTTATATTGATACGAAATGAGCCACATGGTGCTTCCTCTGCATAAAGAAGTTGTGCAGCAGCTGAAGTCACTTTGGAGGTCCTTCAGAAAAGTCCCATTGAGAGGACTGATATGTAGCAATGGGTGAATAAAAAACACTTAATTTTAGCTGCAGTTTGGGAGTGTTGCAGATTTTCCCAAAGTGTGTATATATATATATATGCACCATATATCATGAATAGTCTGTCATTTTGATCATTTATATCACTTTTTATCAATGCATAAAAAAAAAGATAGCAAAAGACAAAACTCTATATTTTAACTTCACTTTTCTTGTGATTTTTACATTTGACAGATGGAGAATTTTATCCAGTATCTTAATGAGCCAACCGTCAACTCGCAAATATTCCCCCATGTGGTCCATGGTTTTATGGATACGAACCCAGCTATACGTGAACAGACGGTGAAGGTAATGACAATGTGGAGATGTTGTCTGGCATGCTTTGTGTTTGATCAGTTCCTGGGCCCCTTCTGGTCTCTGTACATCCTGATCCCTCTTAAGACATGTTACTGCTGCAGGCAATCACTTTAAGTGACCAGACACCCCCATTCAGGGCTGTCAGTGATCTATTCATCACTATAAGGGTTTATCTAGCTGAAAAATTTTATGAAAGGCTCATAGTGGCATAAAAACACACAATGTCATGCTCACATCCACCAATACCCATCCACTCCCATATTCTGGTCTTTGTTTCTAGGTCCCTCTCGACACACACAAAATTACCTGCTCATCCAGTAACGGGTCACCACTATTGCCAGTGGTTGGCTAAGCAAATATGTCCTGTGTGTTAAGAGGGATCAGGAAGCAGAGACTAGCGGGGACCCAGGGAATGTCTGAGCAGGAGCAGCGGAGGATCAGTGGAGATGACTGTGTTGTCTTTTGTGCTTGTAAGCCTCTCTGAACCTTTAACAAAAATCAATTGGACAATTCCTTTACTCCCTTCGCGACCTCTGCTGTATATGTGCACTTTAAAGAGGATGCCTGCTCATGAGTGCAGTGGGCAACGTAGCTGCCAGGTTTCTGTTGTTTCAAACAGCAGAGGCCTAGTGCGAATGTCTGCGATCAACCATAAGGCCGATACCATACATTCAACCCCTCTGATCCTGTGGTCACATGTGACCACACCTTCTGAGCGGTGTAGATGCGGGAGCCACTCGTTCCTGCGCCTGTAACAGCCTTTCCCCAGCTGAGATCGGAGATGCTGTGCTATGTCAGTGATGGCTTAGAACCTCAAGCAGGCTCCAATACCTATCATTGGTATATTTCAATACAGGCCTTCATGTGGCCTCAATATTGGAATACAATGAATGGTATGTTCTGTGATGGATCGAATACAATTGTCAATCTAATGATTGCTGGTTATAGTCACCCAGGGTGACTTAAAACATAAAAAAAAACTTTTTAACCCCTTAAGGACTCGGCCCTATTTCACCTTACGGACTTGGCCATTTTTTGCAAATCTGACCAGTGTCACTTTAAGTGCTGATAACTTTAAAATGCTTTGACTTATCCAGGCCATTCTGAGATTGTTTTTTCGTCACATATTGTACTTCATGACACTGGTAAAATGAAGTAAAAAAAAAAATCATTTTTATTTATAAAAAAATACCAAATTTACCAAAAAATTTAAAAAAATTGCAAATTTCCAAGTTTCAATTTCTCTACTTCTATAATACATAGTAATACCTCCAAAAATAGTTATTACTTTACATTCCCCATATGTCTACTTCATGTTTGGATCATTTTGGGAATGATATTTTTATTTTTTGGGGATGTTACAAGGCTTAGAAGTTTAGAAGCAAATCTTGAAATTTTTCAGAAATGTTCAAAAACCCAATTTTTAAAGGACCAGTTCAGGTCTGAAGTCACTTTGCGAGGCTTACATAATAGAAACCACCCAAAAATGACCCATTCTATAAACTACCCCCCTCAAGGTATTCAAAACTGATTTTACAAACTTTGTTAACCCTTTAGGTGTTCCACAAGAATTAATGAAATATAGAGATACAATTTCAAAATTTCACTTTTTTGGAGGATCTTCCATTTTAATAATTTTTTTCCAGTTACATAGCAAGGGTTAACAGCCAAACCAAACTCAATATTTATGGCCCGGATCTGTAGTTTACAGAAACACCCCATATGTGGTCGTAAACCGCTGTACGGGCACACGGCAGGGCGCAGAAGGAAAGGAATGCCATACGGTTTTTGGAAGGCAGATTTTGCTGGACTGTTTTTTTTGACACCATGTCCCATTTGAAGCCCCCCTGATGCAACCCTAGAGTAGAAACTCCATAAAAGTGACCCCATCTAAGAAACTACACACCTCAAGGTATTCAAAACAGATTTTACAAACGTTGTTAACCCTTTAGGTGTTTCACAAGAGTTATTGGCAAATGGAGATGAAATTTCAGAATTTAAATTTTTGGGCAAATTTTCCATTTTAATCCATTTTTCCCAGTAATAAAGCAAGGGTTAACAGCCAAACAAAACTCAATATTTATGGCCCTGATTCTGTCGTTTACAGAAACACCCCATATGTGGTCGTAAACAGCTGTACCGGCACACGGCAGGGCGCAGAAGGAAAGGTTATTGGAAGGCAGATTTTGCTAAACTGGTTTTTTTGACACCATGTCCCATTTAAAGCCCCCCTGATGCACCCCTAGAGTAAAAACTCCCAAAAATTGGCCCCATTTTAGAAACTATGGGATAGGGTGGCAGTATTGTTGGAACTAGTTTAGGGTACATATGATTTTTGGTTGCTCTATATTGCACTTTTTGCGAGGCAAGATAACAAGAAATAGCTGTTTTGGCTCAGTTTTTATTTTTTGTTATTTACAACATTCATCTGACAGGTTAGATCATGTGATATTTTTATAGACCAGGTTGTCACGGATGTGGCGATACCTAATATGTATACTTATTTTTTTATTTATGTAAGTTTTACACAATGATTTCTTTTTTGAAGCAAAAAAAATCATGTTTTAGTGTTTCCATAGTCTGAGAGCCATAATTTTTTCAGTTTTTGGGCAATTACCTTGGGTAGGGTAGGATTTTTGCGGGATGAGATGACGGTTTTATTGGCACTATTTTGGGGTGCGTGTGACTTTTTGATTGTTTGCTATTACACTTTTTGTGATGTAAGGTGACAAAAAATTGTTTATTTAGCACAGTTTTTATTTTTTATTTTTTACGGTGTTCATCTGAGGGGTTAGGTCATGTGATATTTTTATAGAGCCGGTCGATACGGACGCGGCGATACCTAATATGTATACTTTTTTTTTATTTATGTAAGTTTTACACAATAATATCATTTTTTAAACAAAAAAAAAAATCATGTTTTAGGCCCCTTTCACACGGGCGAGTATTCCGCGCGGATGCGATGCGGGAGTTGAACGCATTGCACCCGCACTGAATCATGACCCATTCATTTCTATGGGGCTGTGCACACGAGCGGTGATTTTCACGCATCACTTGTGCGTTGCGTGAAAATCGCAGCATGTTCTATATTCTGCGTTTTTCGCGCAACGCAGGCCCCATAGAAGTGAATGGGGTTGCGGGAAAATCGCAAGCATCCGCAAGCAAGTGCGGATGCGATTTTCACGCACGGTTGCTAGGTGACGATCGGGATGGGGACCCGATCATTATTATTTCCCCCTTATAACATGGTTATAAGGGAAAATAATAGCATTCTGAATACAGAATGCATAGTAAAATAGCGCTGGAGGAGTTAAAAAAAATAAATAATAATTTAACTCACCTTAATCCACTTGTTCGCGCAGCCCGGCTTCTCTTCTGTCTTTAACTCTGAGCAATAGGACCTTTTTTTTTTTTTTTTTGAATCTCTTTTTTATTGAGTGTTTACAGTGTAAATACATTGTTGTACAGATCTTACATAAAAAATGATATACAGACATAACTTATATAATGCTGACAACAATCAGGCTACCAAACAATCAGCATTACACTAATTTTCACCCTTCCCCCCACCCTTCCCCTCCCGCCCCACTATAGCACAAAAGTACAAAAATACAATATTAGACATTGTTGTTCAGACGTCGAAACGACAGCAAGGGTTCCCATAACTTCTCAAATTTTGATGGGCATCCACGCTTCTGGTATACCACCCGTTCATAACTTAACATCATGTCTACTACCCCTAAGAATTCACCTAAGGTGGGCGGCGCTGTCTGTATCCAATGCAAGGCAATTAATTTCCTAGCTACATATAGCACTCTGCCTATCCCTATTTTATGTACCTGACTAGTGGCCAGTTCAGAGACATAGCCTAGCACACACACTCTAGGATCAAGCGGTATCCGTACCTTGTATACGTCATGTGTAGTCTGAGTTACCATTTTCCAGTATCTCCCTAGCCTCTCACACTTCCACAGCATATGCATCAAGTCCGCAGCTTCCACAGAGCACCTTGGACAGTCAGCTGTAGGTCTATAACCTATGCGGAACAAAAAAAACGGTGTCTTGTAGACCCTGTGGACTATAAACAGCTGCGAGAGTTTACGACCCTCGCTTAAGGAAGAGAGAGGTATTGCCTCTAGTATGTCAGACCATTGCTCATCCGTTATTTCGCCCACATCCTTTTCCCACTTGCCCCTAGCCACCAGCGGGTGTAATAGCAAAAACTTGTCTAGTAGCAACTTGTATACACTGGAGATCATCCCTCTTTTCTCCCCTTTGGAGAGAATTTGATGTAGTGCGATATCTCTCCCAGCCATCACAGTCGGACCCTTAAATGTGGAATTGTATGTGTGCCTCACTTGAAGGTACTTATAGAAGTGAGTCCTGGGTAGCTCATACATCTCTTGCAGCCTGGAGAAGGACATGAAATTTTTATCTTCCAGCAAGTGGCCTAAAGCAATAGGACCTTTGATGACGTCACTGCGTTCATCACATGGTCCATCACATGATCCATCACCATGGCGATGGATCATGTGATGAGCGTAGTGACGTCATCAAAGGTCCTATTGCTCACAGCACAGATGAAGACAGAAGAGATGCCGGGCTGCGCGAGCAAGTGGATTAAGGTGAGTTGAATTTTTTTGAATTTTTTTTTTAACCCCTCCAGCCCTATTGTACTAAGCATTCTGTATTCAGAATGCTATTATTTTCCCTTATAACCATGTTATAAGGGAAAATAATACAATCTACAGAACACCGATCCCAAGCCCAAACTTCTGTGAAGAAGTTCGGGTACCAAACATGCGCGATTTTTCTCACGCGAGAGCAAAACGCATTACAATGTTTTGCACTCGCACGGAAAAATCGTGCATGTTCCCGCAACGCATTGGCACCTTTTTGCGCAACGCCCGTGTGAAACCAGCCTTAGTGTCTCCATATTCTGAGAGCCATAGTTTTTTTCAGTTTTTGGGCGATTATCTTAGGTAGGGTCTAATTTTTTGCGGGATGAGATGAAGGTTTGATTGGCACTATTTTGGGGTGCATATGACTTTTTGATCGCTTGCTATTACACTTTTTGTGATGTAAGGTGACAAAAAATGGTTTATTTAGCACAGTTTTTATTTTTTATTTTTTACGGTGTTCATCTGAGGGGTTAGGTCATGTGATATTTTTATAGAGCTGGTCGATACGGATGACGTTTTTGTTTATTTTTACTTGAAACTTTAATTTTTTTTGGGGAAAACTTTATTTTTTCAACTTTTTTTTCACTTTATTTTTTGTCCCACTTTGGGACTTGAACTTTTGGGGGTCTAATCCTTTACAATGCATTCCAATACTTCTGTATTGGAATGCATTGGCTGTATGAGTAATACTGTGTGTATTACTCATACAGCTTCCGGCCTGTGAGATCCAGCCTTCCGGCCTTCCTTAGACATCGCGCTGCCTTCCATGCCATCGGGTCCCCCCCACAGCCGCATGGCGACCCGATGGCACCGCCCGCCGCAACCGCAGGTAAAAGCCGCAAACCGCAGGTCTGAATTGACCTGCGGTTTGCGGCGATCGCCGATACGGGGGGGTCACATGACCCCCCCCCCACCCGGGCGTTGTGACAGGATGCCCGCTGAATGATTTCAGCGGGCATCTTGTTCCTATTAACCCCCGCCGCGCCGCAATACCCTTTTAAACTTAGGACGTACCGGTACGTCCTGAGTCCTTAAGGACTCGGCAAACATGGCGTACCGGTATAAAAAATTATAAAATAAAAAATATAAAAGTTCAAATCACCCCCTTCCCCAAATTTTTAATTTTTTTTTTTAAAAACTTCATAGGAATTGCCATGTCCGAAAAATGCCCGTACTATTAAAATATTTTAAATATTTATCCCATATGGCAAATGGCGTAACGGAAAAAAAATAAAATGGCCAATTCACCATTTTTTGTCACTTCACCTCCCCAAAAAACTGAATAACAAGTGATCAAAAAGTCACACACACTTCAAAATGGCATCACTGAAAGAGCCCTCACATGGTTCCATTGACATAAATATAAAAAAGCTTTAGGGGTTAGAATATGGCAATAAAAAGAAAAAAATGTTTTCATTTTTTTCTGTATTAAAAGACAAGAAAAACTATACAAAAGTGGTATCATTGTAATCGTACTGACCTGGAGAATGAAGGGTAATAGGTCAATTTTACCACAATGTGAACACGGTAAAAAAACAAACAAAAAAAAATAAAACTGTGGCAGAATTTCTTTTTTTTCCAATTCCACCCTGTTTGTAATTTTTTTTCGGCTCCCCCAACTTCATATGCAATATTACCGAAAAATAAAAAACAAATGGAAAATCGCAGGGTCCTCTAAGGGTTAATAAAAATTCCTGCATTTTATAAAACTAAACAAAGACATGCCTCATGGTCTATGCAGCCTTCGGCCAACAAGCCACAGTATAGTACCTTGAATCTGACATTTTTTTGACAGGAAATGTATAATTATCCAGTATTTCGGAGTGTGTACCTGAAGGTTCTATACCGTGTCAAGTAATTGCACCTTTTCTGTCCATTAATCCAGAATATTTAATTATTTGCATTTATGAAGTGCTATTAATACTGGATAAAAGGACATTTTCTCATGTCTTTTATGAATTATTCTTAAAGTGTAACCATCCATGTTTTCATAAAAAAAATCAAAATTTTTTAGCATAAGGTACTGCTGCAGCAGCATTATGCATAAAGCAATCTTTAGTTTCTTCACATACCACTGTTTGTTTTTCCTTGAGTTTTTCCCTTAGTTACGGCTGTTTAAGCATTTACAATATGAGGACCTTCTCAAGATGGCTCCTCTGCCAGTTCTCTGAGGCTAAAACTGCTTTCCCTCACTTCCCATACACACTTGCTGTAGGCAGCAGCTCCCTGCCAGCCAATCAGATTGGATTACTGAGAGACACGCCTCCTCACCCTGAAGCCTAATGCAGGCATTCAGTGTGAAGGACCGCCCCTTAGCCGGAGACAGACAAGCCATAGCAACTGTCTTTTAAGGGAGCAGTGGAAAGGGACAGGGGACATTAATGAAAGCTGTTATTATAAGGTAATTACCGATCTTTTGACAATGGTTGGCAGACTAACTCTGGTATACATGCCTAGCAAATAAACTAGCAAATAAAATAAAAAATATGACAGTTACACTTTAAAGTCTGCAATGTTGTATGTTCCGTTTTGCATTATGCATTGTACATTGTATTAACATGACCTGCTTTGTTTTCCCTTACAGTCCATGTTGCTTCTGGCTCCCAAGTTAAATGAGAATAACCTCAATGTGGAGCTGATGAAGCATTTTGCGCGACTGCAGGCACGAGATGACCAGGGACCAATCCGCTGCAATACAACTGTGTGTTTGGGCAAGATCGCCTCTTATCTGAACCCTGCTGTGAGTAGACTTTCACCCAGAAGACAAGTCAGATGTATTTATACTAATATTTAAAGTGTACCTATTTTTTAGGTGAATTATCCAAAACAGTCATCAAGCGTGTGTACTTGAGATACTACAGATATTTTTCTGACTACAGTTTCACTTGTGATGACTGTGAAACTCCATCTCAAAATTGTCAGCATTTCAGGTGCTCTGTCCATCGTCTGGTACGCAGCCTGTTTGCTTCCTACATGGCATGGCTATGGTCGCCTACTCCACTGCAGCCAACCACTGGATTTAGTGGTGATGAGTCTCTTTTAGACACGTTGCCGCTGAAGCCAGTTATTGGCTGCAGCGGAGCAGGTAAGTATGAATCTTTTAGTAGCGTAAGCAGGCTGCGGGCATTAGTTAGATATTTGTGGACAACCTCTGTAAGTACCAAACTAGGCTGCGTGCCTAAAGGGAATTGTCATTAGAAAATGTCCTATTGCTTAAATCACGATTTTATGTTTAACATATTTTTAAAGAATTTTTGATGATTTTTTTTAACTTTCCATGTCATTATCAATTAAACAAAATCCATACATTCCTGCAGTTTTTTTCCCTGGCCACTAATAATAGGTGCGACTTCTTGGTCTGTACAGATCACTTTACTGCAGTTATATAACATTCTAAGGGCCAGTTCACACAGAGTTTTTCAGCGCTGATTTTGGAGTGTTTCTGCCTCAAAATCAGCTTCAAATCGGCTCCAAAAATGCCTCAAAACAGCCTCCCATTCATTTCACTGGGAAGCACGTGTAAAAAAGAAGCAGCTTGATCTATCTTGTAGCAGAATCAGCGCTGAATCTCCCATTGAAATCAATAGGCAGCAGAAAAAAACTGCTTCATGAAAGTCCATGCGTTTTCCATGGCACAGATCTGCTTCGAAAACCTCAATCTGAAAATTTAGCTTTGTTTTGAATTCAACACTTTTCTTTCGCGCTGAATAAAAGACACGTGTAACCTCTCTGATTTTATAAGGGTGCATTTCAAAATCGGTCGTGGGAACTGGCCCTAAACCTGCCTGTAATGACGAGGAGATATCACATCTGTAGATATAGATCACTTCAGCAATAAAATCCAAGGTTTTACTTGTATCATATTAAGAACAGGAACATGGTCTCCAATCTACCCGTTTACAACTGTGGTGAACAAAAAAAGGTTGTTTCAAAACACATAGACTGGAGACCATGTACCTAATATGATCTAAGGAAAGCCTTGGATTGTATTGCTGAAGTCTTTATCTTTGAATATAAACTAGCTGGGCATGGTTAGTGGCAGAGATAGGAGAAGTGCATCATGGGTTTGGTTGGATAATACTCCAACAGAAAGTGCTTCAAAGAGGATGGAAACCAATTGTAGGGATTTGTTTACATGGTGAAAACGGGTCAGGAGAGTCCAAAATTGAAAAGGAAAAAAAGCATGAGTAAGATGTACAGGAAGTAAGTAACTGCATGAGCCTATCTGTTGAAAACATAGTAATCCCCGAGAACCCCTTTAAAGGGTTTATATGCAATGAAATACTTGTGTATTACAGTGTCATATGCCTGGCAGGTCCTAATGGGTGTAACAAGATGGCAGACCCAATGGCTATTGTTAGTCTGTGCGGTGGGGAGCTCCGACAGGGGTGACTGGCTACTCCCTCTTTAAACCACTTAGATGCTACTAGGATCTGATCCCTAATGGTGCTGCAGGTTACAGCTGATACCCGCTCAGCTCCTGAGCCTGCTCCATACACGCACAGCAGCGCGCAGGAACTAAAAACCCACGATGGGGTAGCTTGGGAAGGGGTTAAAATACTCCTCCCTATCACAGCCCCCAGTGTGGTTTCCACTATGTGTTGGGATAGCAGATTATGAAACCTTTCAGACAATGTCGGTAGCAAATTTAGAATCATATTTGTAGTTCGGTGTAATAGATTATAGTACAGGATAATCTGGTATAGCCCCACAAGATCCACTCAGAAGGGATCTGATGATTTACTGATTGCGAGTGTAAATAGGGAGCAGCCTGTAATCGTAATTGTCATTTTCACAGACACGGCAGAAGGTCTTAATATCGGCATTCAGCAGAGCTACAAAGGATCCGTTTTCCCCATCACGTGCTGCCGGCGTCCTTGGTTTTGCTGCTACTCACAACTTCTACTCTATGAACGACTGTGCCGGGAAAATTCTTCCTGTACTATGTGGGGTGACGATGGATCC
Organism: Bufo bufo; assembly: GCF_905171765.1. Taxonomy (NCBI): domain Eukaryota; kingdom Metazoa; phylum Chordata; class Amphibia; order Anura; family Bufonidae; genus Bufo; species Bufo bufo. Next base: position 50,225,119 of record NC_053398.1, read on the forward strand.
AGAGAAGAGCGTCCGGGATCAGGTAAGTAGAATACAAGAGATCAGCTGTCATTAATATTGGGAGCATCCAGTGCAGACACATTTACAAGTAGGCTATATTCCAGATGTTCACTCCTTCATTCTAGGCTTTCAAAGCAATTCGTAGTTTTTTGGATAAACTGGAGGCCATATCAGAGGACCCGGCACAGTTAGCTGAGCTTGGTAAGTGAGATATGTATGTAACGTTGTGCGCTGCTCCTGGCGATAGACCAGCAATATTTGACTGGTGCAGTCTGTGAGTGGAGCAGAGGAGCCATGGCCCCATCAATGTTGTACTATGCCTGCTGCAGTACTGGTGCATCCACATGTATGGGAATGCCACTTTAACCCCTTAAAGGGGTTATCCAGAAAAATATATTTATGACTTATCCTAAGGATAGATCATCAGTATCAGATCTGCAGGGGTGCAACACTCGGGACCCCTGCCGTTCAGCTGTTAGAAGAGACTTGGAGCGCTGCAGCCTCTTCCTAGTCCAGTGACATCACTGTACATCGGTCACATGGCCTAGTTGCAGCTCAACTCCATTCAAGTCAATAGTGCTCAGCTGCAATACCAAGCACTGCGTTATCCAGCTGCTGGGAGCCTGCATCGCTCACCAGAGCTCCGGTGAGCACAGCAGCGCTCCGAAACAGCTGATCGGTGGAGGTGTCGGGAATTGAACCCCCGCTGATGTGATAATGATGACCTATCCTAAGGATAAGTCATAATTATCTTTTCCAGAATAACCCCTTTAATTCTGCTCATTACTATAACCCCCAAACCCCATTAACAGGTTCTGTGTGTTTGCGACCTACCGTATTTTTCACCCTATAAGATGCACCTGCCCATAAGATGCACCTAGGTTTTTGAGGAAGAAAATTTAAATTAAAATTATTTTGAACCAAAAGGTGTGCTTTTGGTGGGTTTCTAACTAATGGTGGTCTGTGGATGACACTATTATGGGGGATCTGTGGATGACGCACTGTTATGGATCTGTGGAGGACACACTATAATGGGGGATCTGTGGATGCCACTGGTATGGGGGGGGATCTGTGGATGCCACTGGTATGGGGGAGATCTGTGGATGACACTGTTATGGGGGCATCTGTGGATGACACTGTTATGGGGGCATCTGTGGATGGCACTGTTATGGGGGCATCTGTGGATGGAACTGTTATGGGGCATCTGTGGATGACACTGTTATGGGGGCATCTGTGGATGGCACTGTTATGGGGGCATCTGTGGATGACACATATAGCGTCTTATGCTATATTTGTGTTATCCACAGATATCCCCATTGCAGTGTCCCTGTGTACAGTTAATAGTGACCCTAATACAAGTGGGGCCCGTTGCAGTTACTGTACTATAATACACCGGGCCCCGCACGCACCAGTATTCAGATGTAAACTGTAGGCAATTGATATGTTAACTGTAGGCAATCCATATTTAAACTACAAGGTAGCGCAATCCGCGTACCTTAGTACTCACTATTGAACACCCGTACTTGCAGGCAAGCTGGCCGGTCACACACTTCCTCACGGCGCAAGCTCCGCCTGCTTCATTAATGAAGTGGGAGGAGCATGCACCGTTAGGAAGTGAGTGACTGCCCAGCCTGCCTGCAAGTACGGGCGTTCAATAGTGAGTACTAAGGTATGCGGATTGCGCTACCTTGTAGTTTAAATATGGATTGCCTACAGTTAACATATCAATTGCCTACAGTTTACATCTGAATACTGGTGCGTTTCGGGGCCGGGTGTATTATAGTACAGTAACTGCACCGGGCCCCACCGCGAGTTGCCTCCTGCCCCTCCTCCCTCCCCACTGATACATGTAAAAATGGCAGCATTCGCCCCATAAGACGCACTGCTATTTCCCCCCTCTTTTGGGGGAAGAAAAGTGCGACTTAAGGGGCAAAAAATACGGTAACTCTCCCTTTCTATAAAGTGATTGGAAACTTCTCTGCGAGTACTTCTCCTCATTTCTACCTGCTAATATAAGTGTCCTCTAGTTTTATAATTTCACAAGAGTCATTGTTTGCTTTTCTTCCCCCAGAAAAAGATGTACATGCAGCATCAACAAGCCCGAGTGTTGTTGGTGGATGGGCTGGTTGGGCTGTAACAGGAGTCTCATCCTTGACATCTAAATTCATCCGCACCAGTCCATCAGGGGGACCGGAACCTGCATCAGCAGCTGGAACCTCAGCACCTACAACAGCAGCACCTGCAGAAGCTAGTAAACCAGGTAAGTCGGTTCTAAAATTCTGCCACTCTGTATGGTATTACTTTACCTTTTGAAGTCATCAATTATTTTGAAAGTGCACTTTAATAGTATTGGTGGTATTATGTGATACTCAGATATTCAAAAAGTATTAGAGGTAGTGTTGGGCTAGCATGCTCAGCCGAACAACATTTTCACTCGAACACTGCATGTACTCGAGCGTGATGCTAGAGTCTCCTCCCCGCACGTTTAGTAGTGGCCCTCACTGTAATGCCATAGCCATGTTGGTTACTGGCATTACAGTGATTGGCTGGCTGGAACGCTATATAGCACCCGATGACACGTGGTACAGCTCAGTCTTAGTCAGGGAGAGCTGGAGAACAGAAGGTACATATAGTGTATGGACAGGAATTGTTTAGTGTTGAAAGGTGATAGAGACACAAAAGCCCTTTTAAGGACTATTTTATCTGGCTGCAATATACACTGCTCAAAAAAATAAAGGGAACACTTAAACAACACAATGTAACTCCAAGTCAATCACACTTCTGTGAAATCAAACTGTCCACTTAGGAAGCAACACTGAGTGACAATCAATTTCACATGCTGTTGTGCAAATGGGATAGACAACAGGTGGAAATTATAGGCAATTAGCAAGACACCCCCAATAAAGGAGTGGTTCTGCAGGTGGTGATCACAGACCACTTCTCAGTTCCTATGCTTCCTGGCTGATGATTTGGTCACTTTTGAATGCTGGCGGTGCTTTCACTCTAGTGGTAGCATGAAACGGAGTCTACAACCCACACAAGTGGCTCAGGTAGTGCAGCTTATCCAGGATGGCACATCAATGCGAGCTGTGGCAAGAAGGTTTGCTGTGTCTGTCAGCGTAGTGTCCAGAGCATGGAGGCGCTACCAGGAGACAGGCCAGTACATCAGGAGACATGGAGGAGGCCGTAGGAGGGCAACAACCCAGCAGCAGGACCGCTACCTCCACCTTTGTGCAAGGAGGAACAGGAGGAGCACTGCCAGAGCCCTGCAATATGACCTCTAGCAGGCCACAAATGTGCATGTGTCTGCTCAAACGGTCAGAAACAGACTCCATGAGGGTGATATGAGGGCCCGACGTCCACAGGTGGGGGTTGTGCTTACAGCCCAACACTGTGCAGGACGTTTGGCATTTGCCAGAGAACACCAAGATTGGCAAATTCGCCACTGACGCCCTGTGCTCTTCACAGATGAAAGCAGGTTCACACTGAGCAGATGTGACAGACGTGACAGAGTCTTGAGACGCCGTGGAGAACGTTCTGCTGCCTGCAACATCCTCCAGCATGACCGGTTTGGCATTGGGTCAGTAATGGTGTTGGGTGGCATTTCTTTGGAGGGCCGCACAGCCCTCCATGTGCTTGCCAGAGGTAGCCTGACTGCCATTAGGTACCAAGATGAGATCCTCAGACCCCTTGTGAGACCATATGCTGGTGCTGTTGGCCCTGGGTTCCTCCTAATGCAAGACAATGCTAGACCCCATGTGGCTGGAGTGTGTCAGCAGTTCCTGCAAGACGAAGGCATTGATGCTATGGACTGGCCCGCCCGTTCCCCAGACCTGAATCCAATTGAGCACATCTGGGACATCATGTCTCGCTCTATCCACCAACGTCACGTTGCACCACAGACTGTCCAGGAGTTGGCAGATGCTTTAGTCCACGTCTGGGAGGAGATCCCTCAGGAGACCGTCCGCCACCTCATCAGGAGCATGCACAGGCGTTTTAGGGAGGTCATACAGGCACGTGGAGGCCACACACACTACTGAGCCTCATTTTGACTTGTTTTAAGGACATTACATCAAAGTTGGATCAGCCTGTAGTGTTTTTTTCCACTTTAATTTTGAGGGTGACTCCAAATCCAGACCTCCATGGGTTGAAAATTTATTTTCCATTTTTTTTATTTTTGTGTAATTTTGTTGTCGGCACATTCAACTATGTAAAGAACAAAGTATTTCAGAAGAATATTTAATTAATTCAGATCTAGGATGTGTTATTTTTGTGTTCCCTTTATTTTTTTGAGCAGTGTATATTATTAGTGCAACCTGCGCTAAATTGCGTGCAATTGTTTGGCCGCTGCTGACAGTGACACAACCTTTGCTACATCTTTTGTGTTACATTAGCTCATCCTAAATATCCTTGACATTCAGCGCAATTGTTTGGCCACTGGTGACAGCGACATTACCTGCGCTACATCTCCTGTATAACGTTTACGCATCCTAAATATCTGTGCCATTCAGTGTAATTTTTTTGCTGCTGGTGACAGCGACATTACCTACGCTACATCTCCTGTATAATGTTTGCGCATCCTAAATATCTGTGACGTTCAGTAAAAAAATTTTCCCCGCTGGTGACCGCGACATTATCTGTGCTACATAAATATCTGTGACATTCAGTCTAATTTATTTGCGCATACACTTACAAAACCTGTACGTGTGACATACTTGCAAGCATATACAGTGGATATAAAATGTTAAAATGTCAGGTTTCTGTGATGTAAAAAAATGAGACAAAGATCAATCATTTCAGAACTTTTTCCACCTTTAATGTGACCTATAAACTTTTCAACTCAATTGAAAAACAAACTGAAATCTTTTAGGTGGAGGGAAGAAAAAAATAAAATAATATGGTTGCATAAGTGTGCACACCCTTAAACTAATACTTTGTTGAAGCACCTTTTGATTTTATTACAGCACTCAGTATTTTTGGGTATGAGTATGGCACATTTTGACTTGGCAAGATTTGCCCACTCTTCTTTGCAAAAACACTCCAAATCTGTCAGATTGCGAGGGCATCTCCTGTGCACAGCCCTCTTCAGATCACCCCACAGATTTTCAATCGGATTCAGGTCTGGGCTCTGGCTGGGCCATTCCAAAACTTTAATCTTCTTCTGGTGAAGCCATTCCTTTGTTGATTTGGATGTATGCTTTGGGTTGTTGTCATGCTGAGAGATGCAGTTCCTCTTCATGTTCAGCTTTCTAGCAGAAGCCTGAAGGTTTTGTGCCAATATTGACTGGTATTTGGAACTGTTCAGAATTCCCTCTAGCTTAACTAAGGCCCCAGTTCCAGCTGAAGAAAAACAGCCCCTTGGCATGATGCTGCCACCACCATGCTTCACTGTGGGGATGGTGTTCTTTTAGTGATGTGCAGTGTTGTTTTTGCGCCAAACATATCTTTTGGAATTATGGCCAAAAAGTTCAACCTTGGTTTCATCAGACCATAACCCCTTTTCCCACATGCTTTTGGGAGACTTCAGATGTGTTTTTGCAAAATGTAGCCTGGCTTGGATGTTTTTCTTCGTAAGAAAAGGCTTTCGTCTTGCCACTCTACCCCATAGCCCAGACATATGAAGAATATGGGAGATTGTTGTCACATGTACCACACAGCCAGCACTTGCCAGATATTCCTGCAGCTCCTTTAATGTTGCTGTAGGCCTCTTGGTAGCCTCCCAGACCAGTTTTCTTCTCGTCTTTTCATCAATTTTGGAGGGACGTCCAGTTCTTGGTAATGTCACTGTTGTGCCATATTTTCTCCACTTGATGACTGTCTTCACTGTGTTCCATGATATATCTAATGCCTTGGAAATTCTTTTGTACCCTTCTCCTGACTGATACCGTTTAACAATGAGATCCCTCTGATGCTTTGGAAGCTCTCTGTGGACCATGGCTTTTGCTGTTGGATGCGACTAAGAAAATTTCAGGAAAGACCAACTAGAGCAGCTGAACTTTATTTGGGGTTAATCAGAGGCACTTTAAATGATGGCAGGTGTATGCTGACTCCTATTTAACATGATTTTGAATGTGATTGCTTAATTCTGAACACAGCTACATCCCCAGTTATAAGAGGGTGTGCACACTTATGGAACCACATTATTTTAGTTTTTTGTTGTTTTCTTCCCTCCACCTAAAAGATTTCAGTTTGTTTTTCAATTGAGTGGTACAGTTTATAGGTAACATTAAAGGTGGAAAAAGTTCTGAAATTATTTATCTTTCTCATTTTTTTTTTTTTTACATCACAGAAACCTGACATTTTAACAGGGGTGTGTAGACTTTTTATATCCCCTGTATACCATTTAATATGCTCAAGGCGAGCAGTAAGGGACGGGGAAGTGGCCGTGCTGCTGATGGTGCACTGAGAGGCCGTGGTGAAACTGTGCCAGAGCACAAGAAACGCACTTATCCATGATACCTAGCTTCATGTCCCAGTTCGCAGGGCGGCGCAGGACACCACTCTCGAAGTCACACCAGTGCGACCAGGTGGTCGATTGGATTGCAGCAGATAATGCTTCCAGTCGGTTAAGTACCACCCTGTCTTCCACAAAGTCCAGTCTCAGTAGCCAATAGTCTGGTCAACAGAATCCTCACCCTGATCCTCTTTCCTCCCACCATGGAGAGTCTTGGCAAACAAATGATCCCACACTCTGATATTCCAAGGAGCTCTTTTCAGTGACATTCCTTGATTTGGGCCTTTCGCCAAACCAACGCACATGTACACAGACCCATTGAAATAAATGCGTCCGGATTCCGTGCAGGCGCAATGCGTTCGCATCACGCATTGCACCTGCGTGGAATCCTCGCTCATGTGAAAGGGGCCTAAAGCTTGTAATTTGAACATTTATATCTATGCTATTTCTGACTTCAGTTGTACACAGAGGAGATGTTATTAATGATTGATATTGTCTGTGTTAGTATGTATACAGAGATAGATGTCAGTCACTAAAAGTTGTACACAGGGAGGTGTTATCAGTGACTAGCTATCTTTGTATACAGAATTACACAGAGAATGCTAGCAATCACTGATAACACCTCCCACATAAACAATGAAGTCAGAAATAGCAGAGATTTAAATGTACAAATACAAGTTTTATTGAATCTTTTCCCCCAAATTATATCAAACTATATCAATTTGCTCAGCTAATCCTGCTCTATAACATGCTGCCTGCAGATTGCGCTGTATTTCATGGTGACAGGTCTTCTTTAAGTGTTTTATTGTCGGGAGTCTGACTTTCAGAGCCCCCGCTGGTACAAGAATTTCTGTTTGAATAGAGCAGCAGACATGCATGCTTGTTCACTGCTCTATTCCGCTGTATGGGATTGGTAAAGGTTGATCAATGGGACTGCCAGCTATTTCTAACAGCTCCATAAAGCTGAATGGAACAGTAGCAGGCATTCAAGTCTGCTTCTCCATTCAAATGGGGGAACAGAGGTCCCTGTTTTTGTGATTGGCAAGAGCCCCACTGGTCAGACCCTCGCCGATGAGGCCTTCCCTTTATCAGGGCAGGCTTTTTGGAAAATGCATGGCCTATACCCATGGTGCTGTGTCCTTCAATGAATCCAACAAGAAGAGGATTCTGAGGTAAGTACACAAATCCATTTTTGTCCTTGTGGTGAAAAAGTAATAAATTGCCCCAGCAGTGAGTGTTTGATTTTTTTAGGAAATCATAATAAAAGTATAGGCCATTTATTTTCCCTCTAGATACTGCCACGGCGCCTGTACCCACCTCTGCCTTATCCCTAACATCCCAATATGAAGCAGAAGAAGATGTAAATGAGGCTGATGACAATCCATTAGACCGGTGGGATGAAGAAGACTGGGGAAGTCTTGAGGTAAAACAGTGACCTGTGATATTCTAGATTTGGCATGCTTTGTGATGTACTCAACCATATACATTTTGGATGTATGATGATATTCAGTGCGATTATTGACCCACCTTGAAATTGTTAAAACTTTTTTTTTTTAGGATTCAGAACAGAAAAAAGTACAGCCAGAGAGTGAGGACTGGGACACAGACTGGGGCCAGAGTGCTAGTAAAAAGGCATCAGAGAAGACGGTAAAGGGGGCTGTGATAAGTAAAGATGTAATTTTATTCTGTGTTGTGTATGGAACAAATGCTATGCAAGTCAGTAACTTTTTACTGTTTCTAAAGCTGTGAGTCCATACTGAACAAGCAATTTTGAAAGCTCTCTAATGGGATTTTGCCAACTATGAAAATTATTTCCTATCCACAGGATAGAGGATAACTAACTGATCGGTGACGGGGTTCTCATGTTCCCATCCTGATGGAGCTGCAGGCCAACCATGTGCCCTGCCACTTCATTAATATTCTATAAGACTGCTGGAGATGGCAATACAGCACTTGACCAGTGGTTGGACCCCCCCAGAGTCCTGGGAAATAGGAGGAGAAGAAATATTACATTTGTTGCAATATTTATTATATCTCAATGAACAGTTTCTACCTTAGATAAAAGAAGAGAAAAAGTATATAAGATTTGAGGCCCTAAAACGGAGTGAAGTATTCTGGATCTATAAACTTTGTACTATCAATCTATCTCAATTAAGTAATGGAAACAATCTCTTAAGAAATAGGTTAAACAACAATTAGGAAATACCTTTTAATAATACTAAAAATATTATTAAATAAATTATTAGTATCGTTTATAATTTTTTTTTCTTCATATTGCGACAAATGTGATCTTTCTTTTTCCCAGGATTCTGATATGCCCTCTAGTGACCATATCAGGGAATTTCATTTAGACAATATATTACCTCTACTTGCAAGTACTAAATTATTTGCATTCATAGGTTGTATGGTTTACTTCATTTTAGATTATTATGATTGCAAGAAAAACAAATCTAGCATTTTCCTTATTCGGTTTTTATCAAGGTTCCTTTTATATACAGTGCCTTGAAAAAGTATTCATACTTTCCCATCCGTCTCATTGGGGGATACAGGCTTGACCATGGGTGTAGTTGTTGCCGCTAGGAGGCGGACACTAAGCACACAAAGTGTAAGCTCCTCCTTCTTCAGCTATACCCTTCCTACAGTGACTAAGCTCAATCAGTTTTAGCTTTGAGTCTGTAGGAGGCCTGCTGGTTTTTTGTTTTTTGTTTTTTTCTAGCGGAAGTTTGAGGCAGTCTGTAAAACTGCCTGCACTTCCATTCAGGAGATGGGAGACCAGGGGGGTCACCCAAACCCCCTTCTCCTTTCCGTACTCCAGAAGAAAAGGAGGACCAGAGGTTCCTGTAAAAACCTCTGTATCCCACCAGTGTGCGGATCACCACAGCAGTCCACTCTGTTCCGGTGTAGCGTCCCTCACCAAGAGAGGCCCCCCTTCCAGTACCCTCTCCTCCCCACTTGTTATGGTACCCATGGGGCTGGTCCCTCCTGGGGGCAGGTTCGTGTTATTTGGCAATGAGAGCCCTTTAAATGTTCAAATGGCACCTGGGGGCATCTGGTTTCCAGGGCCAGCGTGCAGGGCTCAGAGGGCTGCTCCTGCTGTATGGCCGCATGCCGCAGCGCGTCCTCTGAGCTCCGCTTCCAGGTTCAGCAGGGTTCCGAGGCCGATGGGGCCATAATTAATTGAGGCCCTGGCTTTTGTGCAGCCTGCCTCCCCCCGACCACACTAACCCCCCGCGCGGCGCATTTTTCCCCGGCCACCGTCTTGATTCGGCCAGGGGATGCGGCAGGTGTTCCGGCGAGTGGGAGGGGGGGGGGGTTTGCGGGTCTCAAGGTGGAGGGCTGGCCAGCGTTATTTTGGGGGCAGGGCTTGGGAATTTCCTTGCTCAGCTGAAGCAGAGGGAGAGTGGGCTCCGCCCACTTTTGGATTCAAAGCACCTAGTGGGACGCTGATGGACTGGCTTGCTGCTTGGAGGGACACAGGCTGGGTAAATGTTGTTTGTCCCTCCTTACAGGGCCTAACCTTCCCCTTTTCCTCATTGGGGTGCCAGGCCTGTCATTATGTCTGAACCCAGGTCCCGAAGCAGGCGGTCCCTTTGGTGCATGATTTTGTTTGTGCGTCATGTCGCGCAAAATTTCCATCCCCTCAGTCAAACTCTGCTTTGCGTGTTCTGTGCCGCCATCAAGTGACTCTGTCCCGGACCCATTGCTTCCTGCTGCCCAGCCTATGGAAGAACCGGAACTGTCTAGGGTGGTACAGGATGTCTCCAATACCAACAGGGCCATTGTGGAAATATTGGGGCGTTTGTCGGCAGGGCAGTCCTCTGACCGGTCCGACTCTGGAGATCATGGGGCACGTGCCCATCGGCCGTCCCACAAAACGGGCCAGAACATCCTCCCCCTAAAGGGTGTCTGTGTCTCCCGTTTCCTCGGCCGCTCCTCCTCCTCCTCCTACTAGAGAGTCTCACTCCGACGTGTCCTCAGTGGAAGAGGCATGTTCTGAGGAGAGAGGGTCAGATGAGGATGTTGTCTCACCGGAGGGTCAGCCGTCCAAACTATCCTCCATGGTGGACAATCTTATAACGGCGGTTATTGAGACGTTGCAGGTTGAGGACCCTGCACCTTCATCTGCCAGCTCGGGTTTTTCCTTTTTAGAAGGTTACGTTGCTCGCACAAGTGTTTCCCCAACCACCAGGAGTTTGATTCCTCCCTCTCCAAGGAGTGGAATTTCCCTGATAGACGTTTTACCTTGCCAAAATGCTTGAATGTCCCTTTATCCTTTTCCGGAGGATTTGACTAAGAAATGGTCGTCCTCACCTATAGTGGACCTGTCAGTTTCCCACTTGGCTAAACATACTACCTTGCCAATGGCGGATGGGGCTTCTTTTTCTGATATCAAAGATGAGAAGCTTGGAAGCTTTTGCAAAATCTGCCTTTGAAGCAGTGGGCACAGCGCTGCAGCTGGTATTTGCCTCTACATGGGGGAGTGGGTAAGTAATTTACTCCAGGGTCTCGACTCGGGGGAACTTGCAGATGTGGCCCTGCAGCTCTCGCATGCCAGTGCATATATTTGTGAAACCTCTTTGGACGCGGCCAGGCTGATGGTTCGCTCGTGAGCCCTGTTAGTGGCTATTCGCCATATCCTATGGCTCTCCTGCTGGGTGGCAATTAATGCTTCAAAGTGGACCCTCATGGCCCCCCCTCATGCTCTCTGTAAAGCATTAAAATGTATGGGCTCCGCTGAGGCAATCTTCTTATCTCCACTAGTAACGTGAGACTTGTTTAGTCTCTTGCCTGCACTGTTATAATTAGTTTCTGCGCATACATTAATGTTTCAAAATCTGAACTTGGGTTTGTGGCTTGCGTCACAGTCATTAACGAACCCGTGTTACATAGCTATGGCCACTGACCCTATTTTGAACTCTATATGTTAATAGAGATTAGAAGAACTACAGGTAACAGCACTCTGCTGGTCAATTGCACAAAGATATAAGCAAACACTGAAAGAATAAATGCTTGGCGGTCATACTTACTGCAAATGCAGCTAGAAGCTCTTTGCGAATATAATTGATCAAAAATATTTCGAGCCCATCTACCGGTCGTCAAGGTCGCTTCTAATCAGATGGGTCCTACTCTAACATGCCTCTCCTGGGCTTACAGCCTACAATCTGGGCAAAGTAGTACCAAGCTGCATCCTACGCATGCCTCTCCCAGGCTGTGAGCCTGCAGTATGGGCTGGGTAGAATACAGCTGTACAAGCGATCTGATTAAAAGCACATGGTAAATGGGCTGGTTTTGTGAGATGTCTCCCTGGGGCTACTGCTAGAAGAGATAGAAGACGTATTATTAATATTGTTAAGCAAGCAAAGCAGGAAGGGGACGTGGATGTTCTTGTCCATCTAGGGACAAATGACCTGGCTTGCAATGAAGTGTCAGAGGTGAAAAAATCTTTTATCACACTTGGTAATGACGTACAGGATTTTGCATCCACCATTTCATTTTCTGAAGTTCTGCCTGTGCATAATGTTCAGAATGATAGGCAGAGGCGCATAAAGGAGTTCAACATATGGCTTGGTAAATGGTGTCAAGAGCAAGGATTTGGCTTTGTTTCTCATGATAGCTCTACTTGGAATAGAAAGGAACTGTACAAAAAAGATGGTTTGCATCTTTCTCTCAAAGGAACAAATGTACTTAGTGAACAACTCCAAGAATTTGCGAAAGAGTATTTAAACTAGGAAGGGGGGGCAAAAGAGTGAAAATAAAAGAGTCCAATTGCCCCCCGAAACAATGCCAGAACAGGTCAGAAGCACAGAGGTTAAGAAATGATAAGCTCAGAGTCCTGTCTACAAATGCTCGCAGTTTAGGTAAAAAAATCAATGAACTTGGGTCAATAATGGCATCTGAGAATGTAGATTTAGTGGCTGTTACGGAGACATGGTTTAATGAAAGAAATGACTGGGACATAACCATACCAGGGTACTCTTTATACAGAAGAGACAGAGAAGGCAAGAAAGGAGGAGGAGTGGCCCTGTATGTGAAAGATAGCATTAAATCTAACCTAATACAAGTTGGTGAGGCCAACATAGAGTCAGTTTGGGTTACGTTGCAGTTTGCTAACCATGCAGTAACTCGTGTAGGTGTGATATATAGACCACCTGGTCAAGTTAACCACCTCCGGACCGCCTAACGCAGGATCGCGTTCCGGAGGTGGCAGCCCTGCGCACAGTCACGCATATATGCGTCATCTCGCGATGGCCGAGATTTCCTGTGAACGCGCGCACACAGGCGCGCGCGCTCACAGGAACGGAAGGTAAGAGAGTTGATCTCCAGCCTGCCAGCGGCGATCGTTCGCTGGCAGGCTGGAGATGTGTTTTTTTTAACCCCTAACAGGTATATTAGACGCTGTTTTGATAACAGCGTCTAATATACCTGCTACCTGGTCCTCTGGTGGTCCCATTTGTTTGGATCGACCACCAGAGGACACAGGTAGCTCAGTAAAGTCCCACCAAGCACCACTACACTACACTACACCCCCCCCCCCCGTCACTTATTAACCCCTTATTAGCCCCTGATCACCCCTGATCACCCCATATAGACTCCCTGATCACCCCCCTGTCATTGATCACCCCCCTGTCATTGATTACCCCCCTGTAAAGCTCCATTCAGATGTCCGCATGATTTTTACGGATCCACTGATAGATGGATCGGATCCGCAAAACGCATCCGGACGTCTGAATGAAGCCTTACAGGGGCGTGATCAATGACTGTGGTTATCACCCCATATAGACTCCCTGATCACCCCCCCTGTCATTGATTACACCCCTGTCATTGATCAACCCCCTGTAAAGCTCCATTCAGACGTCCGCATGATTTTTACGGATCCACTGATAGATGGATCGGATCCGCAAAACGCATCCGGACGTCTGAATGAAGCCTTACAGGGGCGTGATCAATGACTGTGGTGATCACCCCATATAGACTCCCTGATCACCCCCCTGTAAAGCTCCATTCAGATGTCCGCATGATTTTTACGGATGCACTGATAGATGGATCCGATCCGCAAAACGCATCCGGACGTCTGAATGAAGCCTTACAGGGGCATGATCAATGACTGTGGTGATCACCCCATATAGACTCCCTGATCACCCCCCTGTAAAGCTCCATTCAGATGTCCGCATGATTTTTACGGATGCACTGATAGATGGATCCGATCCGCAAAACGCATCCGGACGTCTGAATGAAGCCTTACAGGGGCATGATCAATGACTGTGGTGATCACCCCATATAGACTCCCTGATCACCCCCCTGTAAAGCTCCATTCAGATGTCCGCATGATTTTTACGGATGCACTGATAGATGGATCCGATCCGCAAAACGCATCCGGACGTCTGAATGAAGCCTTACAGGGGCATGATCAATGACTGTGGTGATCACCCCATATAGACTCCCTGATTACCCCCCTGTAAAGCTCCATTCAGATGTCCGCATGATTTTTACGGATGCACTGATAGATGGATCGGATCCGCAAAACGCATCCGGACGTCTAAATGAAGCCTTACAGGGGCGTGATCAATGACTGTGGTGATCACCCCATATAGACTCCCTGATCACCCCCCTGTCATTGATTACCCCCCTGTCATTGATTACCCCCCTGTAAAGCTCCATTCAGACATCCGCATGATTTTTACGGATCCACTGATAGATGGATCGGATCCGCAAAACGCATCCGGACGTCTGAATGAAGCCTTACAGGGGCATGATCAATGACTGTGGTGATCACCCCATATAGACTCCCTGATCACCCCCCTGTCATTGATCAACCCCCCTGTCATTGATCAACCCCCCTGTCATTGATCACCCCCCTGTCATTGATCACCCCTCTGTAAGGCTCCATTCAGATATTTTTTTGGCCCAAGTTAGCGGAATTTATTTATTTTTTTCTTACAAAGTCTCATATTCCACTAACTTGTGTCAAAAAATAAAATCTCACATGAACTCACCATACCCCTCACGGAATCCAAATGCGTAAAATTTTTTAGACATTTATATTCCAGACTTCTTCTCACGCTTTAGGGCCCCTAGAATGCCAGGGCAGTATAAATACCCCACATGTGACCCCATTTCGGAAAGAAGACACCCCCAGGTATTCCGTGAGGGGCATATTGAGTCCATGAAAGATTGAAATTTTTGTCCCAAGTTAGCGGAACGGGAGACTTTGTGAGAAAAAAATTTAAAATATCAATTTCCGCTAACTTGTGCCAAAAAAAATAAATTTCTATGAACTCGCCATGCCCCTCATTGAATACCTTGGGGTGTCTTCTTTCCAAAATGGGGTCACATGTGGGGTATTTATACTGCCCTGGCATTCTAGGGGCCCCAAAGCGTGAGAAGAAGTCTGGTATCCAAATGTCTAAAAATGCCCTCCTAAAAGGAATTTGGGCACCTTTGCGCATCTAGGCTGCAAAAAAGTGTCACACATCTGGTATCGCCGTACTCAGGAGAAGTTGGGGAATGTGTTTTGGGGTGTCATTTTACATATACCCATGCTGGGTGAGATAAATATCTTGGTCAAATGCCAACTTTGTATAAAAAAATGGGAAAAGTTGTCTTTTGCCAAGATATTTCTCTCACCCAGCATGGGTATATGTAAAATGACACCCCAAAACACATTCCCCAACTTCTCCTGAATACGACGATACCACATGTGTGACACTTTTTTGCAGCCTAGGTGGGCAAAGGGGCCCATATTCCAAAGAGCACCTTTAGGATTTCACAGGTCATTTACCTACTTACCACACATTAGGGCCCCTGGAAAATGCCAGGGCAGTATAACTACCCCACAAGTGACCCCATTTTGGAAAGAAGACACCCCAAGGTATTCCGTGAGGGGCATGGCGAGTTCCTAGAATTTTTTATTTTTTGTCACAAGTTAGTGGAAAATGCTTATTTTTTTTTTTTTTTTTTCATACAAAGTCTCATATTCCACTAACTTGTGACAAAAAATAAAAAGTTCCATGAACTCACTATGCCCATCAGCGAATACCTTGGGGTCTCTTCTTTCCAAAATGGGGTCACTTGTGGGGTAGTTATACTGCCCTGGCATTCTAGGGGCCCAAATGTGTGGTAAGGAGTTTGAAATCAAATTCTGTAAAAAATGACCTGTGAAATCCGAAAGGTGCTCTTTTGAATATGGGCCCCTTTGCCCACCTAGGCTGCAAAAAAGTGTCACACATCTGGTATCTCCGTAATCGGGAGAAGTTGGGGAATGTGTTTTGGGGTGTCATTTTACATATACCCATGCTGGGTGAGAGAAATATCTTGGCAAAAGACAACTTTTCCCATTTTTTTATACAAAGTTGGCATTTGACCAAGATATTTATCTCACCCAGCATGGGTATATGTAAAAAGACACCCCAAAACACATTCCTCAACTTCTCCTGAATACAGAGATACCAGATGTGTGACACTTTTTTGCAGCCTAGGTGGGCAAAGGGGCCCACATTCCAAAGAGCACCTTTCGGATTTCACAGGTCATTTACCTACTTACCACACATATGGGCCCCTAGAATGCCAGGGCAGTATAACTACCCCACAAGTGACCCCATTTTGGAAAGAAGAGACCCCAAGGTATTCGCTGATGGGCATAGTGAGTTCATGGAAGTTTTTATTTTTTGTCACAAGTTTGTGGAATATGAGACTTTGTATGAAAAAAAAAAAAAAAAAAAAAAAAAAATCATCATTTTCCACTAACTTGTGACAAAAAATAAAAAATTCTAGGAACTCGCCATGCCCCTCACGGAATACCTTGGGGTGTCTTCTTTCCAAAATGGGGTCACTTGTGGGGTAGTTATACTGCCCTGGTATTCTAGGGGCCCAAATGTGTGGTAAGGAGTTTGAAATCAAATTCAGGAAAAAATGAGGAGTGAAATCCGAAAGGTGCTCTTTGGAATATGGGCCCCTTTGCCCACCTAGGCTGCAAAAAAGTGTCACACATCTGGTATCCCCGTACTCAGGAGAAGTTGAGGAATGTCTGAATGAAGCCTTACAGGGGCATGATCAATGACTGTGGTGATCACCCCATATAGACTCCCTGATTACCCCCCTGTAAAGCTCCATTCAGATGTCCGCATTATTTTTACGGATGCACTGATAGATGGATCGGATCCGCAAAACGCATCCGGACGTCTAAATGAAGCCTTACAGGGGCGTGATCAATGACTGTGGTGATCACCCCATATAGACTCCCTGATCACCCCCCTGTCATTGATTACCCCCCTGTCATTGATTACCCCCCTGTAAAGCTCCATTCAGACATCCGCATGATTTTTACGGATCCACTGATAGATGGATCGGATCCGCAAAACGCATCCGGACGTCTGAATGAAGCCTTACAGGGGCATGATCAATGACTGTGGTGATCACCCCATATAGACTCCCTGATCACCCCCCTGTCATTGATCAACCCCCCTGTCATTGATCAACCCCCCTGTCATTGATCACCCCCCTGTCATTGATCACCCCTCTGTAAGGCTCCATTCAGATATTTTTTTGGCCCAAGTTAGCGGAATTTATTTATTTTTTTCTTACAAAGTCTCATATTCCACTAACTTGTGTCAAAAAATAAAATCTCACATGAACTCACCATACCCCTCACGGAATCCAAATGCGTAAAATTTTTTAGACATTTATATTCCAGACTTCTTCTCACGCTTTAGGGCCCCTAGAATGCCAGGGCAGTATAAATACCCCACATGTGACCCCATTTCGGAAAGAAGACACCCCCAGGTATTCCGTGAGGGGCATATTGAGTCCATGAAAGATTGAAATTTTTGTCCCAAGTTAGCGGAACGGGAGACTTTGTGAGAAAAAAATTAAAAATATCAATTTCCGCTAACTTGTGCCAAAAAAAATAAATTTCTATGAACTCGCCATGCCCCTCATTGAATACCTTGGGGTGTCTTCTTTCCAAAATGGGGTCACATGTGGGGTATTTATACTGCCCTGGCATTCTAGGGGCCCCAAAGCGTGAGAAGAAGTCTGGTATCCAAATGTCTAAAAATGCCCTCCTAAAAGGAATTTGGGCACCTTTGCGCATCTAGGCTGCAAAAAAGTGTCACACATCTGGTATCGCCGTACTCAGGAGAAGTTGGGGAATGTGTTTTGGGGTGTCATTTTACATATACCCATGCTGGGTGAGATAAATATCTTGGTCAAATGCCAACTTTGTATAAAAAAATGGGAAAAGTTGTCTTTTGCCAAGATATTTCTCTCACCCAGCATGGGTATATGTAAAATGACACCCCAAAACACATTCCCCAACTTCTCCTGAATACGACGATACCACATGTGTGACACTTTTTTGCAGCCTAGGTGGGCAAAGGGGCCCATATTCCAAAGAGCACCTTTAGGATTTCACAGGTCATTTACCTACTTACCACACATTAGGGCCCCTGGAAAATGCCAGGGCAGTATAACTACCCCACAAGTGACCCCATTTTGGAAAGAAGACACCCCAAGGTATTCCGTGAGGGGCATGGCGAGTTCCTAGAATTTTTTATTTTTTGTCACAAGTTAGTGGAAAATGCTTATTTTTTTTTTTTTTTTTTCATACAAAGTCTCATATTCCACTAACTTGTGACAAAAAATAAAAAGTTCCATGAACTCACTATGCCCATCAGCGAATACCTTGGGGTCTCTTCTTTCCAAAATGGGGTCACTTGTGGGGTAGTTATACTGCCCTGGCATTCTAGGGGCCCAAATGTGTGGTAAGGAGTTTGAAATCAAATTCTGTAAAAAATGACCTGTGAAATCCGAAAGGTGCTCTTTTGAATATGGGCCCCTTTGCCCACCTAGGCTGCAAAAAAGTGTCACACATCTGGTATCTCCGTAATCGGGAGAAGTTGGGGAATGTGTTTTGGGGTGTCATTTTACATATACCCATGCTGGGTGAGAGAAATATCTTGGCAAAAGACAACTTTTCCCATTTTTTTATACAAAGTTGGCATTTGACCAAGATATTTATCTCACCCAGCATGGGTATATGTAAAAAGACACCCCAAAACACATTCCTCAACTTCTCCTGAATACAGAGATACCAGATGTGTGACACTTTTTTGCAGCCTAGGTGGGCAAAGGGGCCCACATTCCAAAGAGCACCTTTCGGATTTCACAGGTCATTTACCTACTTACCACACATTTGGGCCCCTAGAATGCCAGGGCAGTATAACTACCCCACAAGTGACCCCATTTTGGAAAGAAGAGACCCCAAGGTATTCGCTGATGGGCATAGTGAGTTCATGGAAGTTTTTATTTTTTGTCACAAGTTTGTGGAATATGAGACTTTGTATGAAAAAAAAAAAAAAAAAAAAAAAAAAAAAAAAAATCATCATTTTCCACTAACTTGTGACAAAAAATAAAAAATTCTAGGAACTCGCCATGCCTCTCACGGAATACCTTGGGGTGTCTTCTTTCCAAAATGGGGTCACTTGTGGGGTAGTTATACTGCCCTGGTATTCTAGGGGCCCAAATGTGTGGTAAGGAGTTTGAAATCAAATTCAGGAAAAAATGAGGAGTGAAATCCGAAAGGTGCTCTTTGGAATATGGGCCCCTTTGCCCACCTAGGCTGCAAAAAAGTGTCACACATCTGGTATCCCCGTACTCAGGAGAAGTTGAGGAATGTGTTTTGGGGTGTCTTTTTACATATACCCATGCTGGGTGAGATAAATATCTTGGTCAAATGACAACTTTGTATAAAAAAATGGGAAAAGTTGTCTTTTGCCAAGATATTTCTCTCACCCAGCATGGGTATATATAAAATGACACCCCAAAACACATTCCCCACCTTCTCCTGAGTACGGAGATACCAGATGTGTGACACTTTTTTGCAGCCTAGGTGGGCAAAGGGGCCCATATTCCAAAGAGCACCTTTCGGATTTCACAGGTAATTTTTTACAGAATTTGATTTCAAACTCCTTACCACACATTTGGGCCCCTAGAATGCCAGGGCAGTATAACTACCCCACAAGTGACCCCATTTTGGAAAGAAGAGACCCCAAGGTATTCGCTGATGGGCATAGTGAGTTCATAGAACTTTTTATTTTTTGTCACAAGTTAGTGGAATATGAGACTTTGTAAGAAAAAAAAATAAAAATAAATAAATCATAATTTTCCGCTAACTTGTGACAAAAAATAAAAAGTTCTATGAACTCACTATGCCCATCAGCGAATACCTTAGGGTGTGTACTTTCAGAAATGGGGTCATTTGTGGGGTGTTTGTACTGTCTGGGCATTGTAGAACCTCAGGAAACATGACAGGTGCTCAGAAAGTCAGAGCTGCTTCAAAAAGCGGAAATTCACATTTTTGTACCATAGTTTGTAAACGCTATAACTTTTACCCAAACCATTTTTTTTTTACCCAAACATTTTTTTTTTATCAAAGACATGTAGAACTATAAATTTAGAGCAAAATTTCTATATGGATGTCGTTTTTTTTGCAAAATTTTACAACTGAAAGTGAAAAATGTCATTTTTTTGCAAAAAAATCGTTAAATTTCGATTAATAACAAAAAAAGTAAAAATGTCAGCAGCAATGAAATACCACCAAATGAAAGCTCTATTAGTGAGAAGAAAAGGAGGTAAAATTCATTTGGGTGGTAAGTTGCATGACCGAGCAATAAACGGTGAAAGTAGTGTAGGTCAGAAGTGTAAAAAGTGGCCTGGTCTTTCAGGGTGTTTAAGCACTGGGGGCTGAGGTGGTTAAAGAACTAGATGATCTACTAGTTGAAGAAATGGCTAAAATGACAATGAAAGGAGAAGTTATCATTATGGGAGATTTCAATCTTCCAGATATAAACTGGAAAACCAAAATAGCAAGTTCTACCAGGAGTACAGATATTCTAAATTCCCTACTGGGGTTATCTCTACAACAAGTGGTTGAGGAGCCAACCCGGAGGGAGGCCATTTTGGATTTGGTATTCACAAACGGGGATTCGGTATATGATGTCATTGTAGGCGAAACCTTGGGATCTAGTGATCACCAGTCAGTGTGGTTTAATATAAGAACTGTGAAAGAGTCCCACCACACAAAAACAAAAGTTTTAGATTTTAGAAAAACAGACTTTTCAAAAATGAAATTAGTCATAAATGAGTCCTTATCAGACTGGAACGGATTACATGGAGTCCAGGAGAAATGGGACTACTTAAAAGGTGCATTATTGAAGGCAACAGAAAATTGCATTAGACTTGTCAGTAAAAGCAAAAAAAGGAAGAGACCACTGTGGTACTCAGCAGAAGTGGCCCAAATCATTAAAAATAAAAAGCTAGCATTTTGTAATTATAAAAAAAAACAGAGCAATGAAGATAAGGAAATCTACAAGATTAGGCAGAGAGAGGCCAAGCAAGTTATAAGAACTTCTAAAGCGCAGGCAGAAGAAAAACTAGCTCAGTCTATGAAAAAAGGGGATAAGACATTCTTCAGATATATAAATGAAAAAAGGAAATTAAAACAAGGAATAACTAAATTAAAAACAAAGGACGGAAGGTATGTAGAAGAGAATAAAGGGCTAGCCGACTGCCTTAATGAATACTTCTGTTCAGTTTTTACAAAAGAAAAAGGAGAAGGACCTCCACTAGAAAGGATGACTAATAAATCGTTTGATGCATGTATCTTTACAGAGGAAGATGTTCTAAGTTTGCTGTCTAAGGTGAAGACAAATAAGTCACAGGGGCCTGATGAGATACACCTAAAATTATTAAAAGAGCTTAGTGGTGAGCTGGCAAAACCGTTAACAGATTTATTTAACCAATCATTAGTAACAGGAGTCGTCCCGGAAGATTGGAAATTGGCAAATGTCGTGCCCATTCACAAGAAAGGTAGTAGGGAGGAATCGAGCAACTATAGACCAGTGAGTCTGACATCAATAGTAGGCAAATTAATGGAAACCCTATTAAAGGATAGGATTGTGGAACATCTAAAATCCCATGGATTGCAAGATGAAAAACAACATGGGTTTACTTCAGGGAGATCATGTCAAACAAATCTTATAGATTTTTTTGACTGGGTGAATAAAATAATAGACGGTGGAGGTGCAGTAGACATCGCATATCTAGATTTTAGTAAGGCTTTTGACACTGTCCCACATAGAAGACTTATCAATAAACTGCAGTCATTGAGCATGGACTCCCATATTGTTGAGTGGATTAGGCAGTGGCTGAGTGACAGACAACAGAGGGTTGTAGTCAATGGAGAACATTCAAAACAAGGTAATGTTACCAGTGGGGTTCCACAGGGATCTGTACTGGGACCGATTTTGTTTAATATCTTCATAAGTGATATTGCAAAAGGCCTCGCTGGTAAGGTTTGTCTTTTTGCTGATGACACAAAGATATGTAACAGGGTTGATGTTCCTGGAGGGAAACGCCAAATGGAAAAGGATTTAGGAAAACTAGAAGAATGGTCAGAACTCTGGAAACTGAAATTTAATGTGGATAAGTGCAAGATAATGCACCTGGGGCGTAAAAACCCAAGGGCAGAATATAGAATATTTGACACAGTCCTGACCTCAGTATCTGAGGAAAGGGATTTAGGAGTAATTATTTCAGAAGACTTAAAGGTGGGAATACAATGTAATAGAGCAGCACGAAATGCCAGCAGAATGCTTGGATGTATAGGGAGAGGTATAAGCAGTAGAAAGAGTGAAGTGCTTATGCCGCTGTACAGAACACTAGTGAGACCTCACTTGGAGTATTGTGCGCAGTACTGGAGGCCATATCTCCAGAAGGATATAGATACTCTAGAGAGAGTTCAGAGAAGAGCTACTAAACTAGTACATGGATTGCAGGATAAAACTTACCAGGAAAGGTTAAAGGAGCTTAATATGTATAGCTTGGAAGAAAGAAGAGACAGAGGGGATATGATAGAAACTTTTAAATACATAAAGGGAATCAACTCGGTAAAGGAAGAGAGCATATTTAAAAGAAGAAAAACTACCACAAGAGGACACAGTTTTAAATTAGAGGGGCAAAGGTTTAAAAGTAATATAAGGAAGTATTACTTTACTGAGAGAGTAGTGGATGCATGGAATAGCCTTCCTGCAGAAGTGGTAGCTGCAAATACAGTGAAGGGGTTTAAGCATGCATGGGATAGGCATAAGGCCATCCTTCATATAAGATAGGGCCGGGGGCTATCCATAGTATTCAGTATATTGGGCAGACTAGATGGGCCAAATGGTTCTTATCTGCCGACACATTCTATGTTTCTATGTTTCTATGGTGCACGGTTCAATCTCACCACCAGGGGGAGCCACTCCCCTAGTGGCAGTGACAATGGGGAAAAAATAAACGAACCAGCACCTCCACAATAAGTGAATATGAGAACGCAGGTGCACGCTACCTTGGCTAAAACACACTTTGATTAGAAGAACTACAGGTAACAGCACTCTGCTGGTCAATTGCACAAAGATATAAGCATACACTGAAAGAATAAATGCTTGGCGGTCATACTTACTGCAAATGCAGCTAGAGCCTCTAGTTCGTTTATGTTAATAGAGAGTGATGGTCTGAGTGGGCAGAGACCAGTGATCTCTTCTTCCTATACAGACTTTATAGCATCAGTCTGACACTGCCCAATAATAGTGGACACCCCCAGAGTAACGCAGAAGCCCTCAATTAGCATATGGGTCACTAAATAGGATTGGGGGACATAAAAAGAAAATGGAAAAAAAATACTATTCCACAATTTGTGCATTCCACAATTTGCGGAACGGAACGGGCGGCCCATTATAGAAATGCCTATTCTTATCCGCAAGAATAGGACATGCTCTATTGTTTTTGTGGGGTCGCGGAACAGAACTACAGATAACGCACCGTGTGTCATGACTGCATGTTTTGCGGTCCTGTTGAAATGAATGGGTCTGCACCCATTACGCAAAATTGCGGAATGGAAGCGGACCCAGTCATATGGTCTTGTGAATGAGCCCCAACAGTGGAATGAGGACAGGTAAACGGTTATTATTTTTGAAAACTCATGACAGGTTTCTAAAGGATGTCAGAGGTGTCCCTAGCCTTTAGGGTGACGATCTTCTTGCGGAGTATACCTCTGTAATACAGCAACTCATAAATGTAATCTGTTCATGTGTATGAGGCTTTACTCCATGTATTTGTATCAACACTCCCCATTTCTCAACTTTCTCTACTTACTGTTTTGACATGTACTGCAAGTGACCCGCACTAGGTGTATAGTATGAACTAGATCTCATCTGTACTGTGAATTTCTTTTGTTTCCCCATATGATATATGATCCCTAGCATTCAGTGGCCTGTGTTCATAACCATCTGAGGCAGAAATTCTAAAGCCATAAAGTCTGAAACTTGGATTTTTGTTGTCGATGTGCCACAGGCTGTGGGCATGGATTACTCCTAGTGTTGTACAATGGGGCAAATCTGTGACCATAGTAAACAGGCTTTAGATTTCAAAATCCACTTTGCATTTATTATTGTGCTGATTTATTTCAGCTACATATGTATGCAATAAAAAACACCCTATTAGTTTGCATTAAAGGGGTTATCCAACACTAACAAATGCCCCCCATATGCCTGGCTCCCCGTTCATTATGCCGCTCCTGGTCCCCGCACAGCCGCAGCTGCATCTCCCCGTGTGTGGATGAAAACAATGGCAGGCGCTGGCAGGGACGAGCCGCCCTAGAATCGCAGGTCACGCTAGGGAGGCTCTTCCCCCATCACCGCCTGCCATTGGCCTAATAAACCCAACCCCCCCTCACAACACCAGATGTTTTAATCCGCGCATGGGGAGAAGCAGGTAGCCAGGTAAGTAGAATTAGTGTGAGGGGGCCATTTTGTTAGTGTCGGATAACCCCTTTAATCCTAGAAGAATCCTAAATGTGTGAACACTGCCTACTAGTGTATCCCTGCTTGACCTCTTCTCATGTTGTGCTGTACATTGGGCCAGCAGTTTGTGCAAACTGCCATACGTATATAGCACAGTGACGGTACGCCCTTAGGGGCTGAGCCATCAGTACATGTGTCAGCTGGAACATATAGCTACATTGGCTGGAATCAGAGAAAATGCCGATCCTGATCATTTAACCCCTTAGATGCCATGGTCAACAGTGACCACTGTACTGCGTTAGTGTATTCTTATGATTTTTCCTAGCTATGCTACCCTCATAAGGTAGTGCATAGTCTGATGACATATCCACTTTCATTTTCCAATCTTAAAGAGGTTGTCTGGGTTCAGAGCTGAATCCGGACATACCCATAATTTCACCCACTGATGTTAGCATTGGAGCATTTTATGCTCCGATGCTCTCCTTTGCCCTGCGCTGGATCACGCAGGGCAAGGGCTCTTTTATTTACAATAACACACTGCCGGGCGGAGGCTTCCGCCCGGCAGTGTGTTCAGTGACGTCACCAGTTCTGACGGGTGGGCTTTAGCACTGCCATAGCGGTTTTACAGGCTAGGGCAGCGCTAAAGCCCACCTATCAGTGCCGGTGACGTCACCGGGCTCACTGCGGGGCAGAAGCCGTATGAGGAGCCTGGTTCATCACTGGAACTCCAGAAAATGCCTTTGCCCAGCGCGATTTAGTGCAGGGCAAAGGAGAGCATCGGAGCATGAAGTGCTCCGATGCTGAAGTCAGGGGGGCTGCCTGGGTGAAAATGGGGGATATGTCCGGGTTCAGCTCTGAACTCGGACAACCCCTTTAAGATAAAAAAAATAAAATAAAATGCAAAGACAACTAATGCAAGAACAAATACAATAGGAGATGAGAGCTGGAATCTGGCTGCCATCAGGAACTTCTTGGCACTAGTTTGTATATATAATATATATATCCTCCACCATTGTGTGTGTCGGTCAATATGAGCTAGCCATCGTCATGACTTTGTGTACTACTTTATTTTTAGTTGCATTTGTCTTGGCTTCCCTACTCAGGTTTTGCATACGTCATTGAAAAACAAAAATACAGGGACAGATAATAGACTTGTGGATACCAGGAACTCTCCAGCTTCTGAGGACAACTGGGGATGGGAAGATGCTTTTCAGCCTGTTTCCCAGAGCAAAGCCCGGAACCAGTCCAACTTCTCTCCACCTGAGGGCACACGGCCTGCCAGTGAATACAACTGGGGCACTACAGACGGGAGTGGGAAACACGTGGACTTCTTCTCTGTTGCTTCAGAGAAAGACGGCCAGGTAAGGCAGTGTTGTTTTAGAATTTGTGCACTCCATACTCCCCCCTATACCATCCTATTATCTTTAGGACCAATTCACATGCCGTGCCCGAGCTGCAGCCCGCAAACTGCTGTGCGAACTCCGCATTGCGGTGCAGACACATTGCCTTTAATGGGTCCGTGATCTGCAAGATACTGCAAAAGATAGGACATCCTATCTTTTGCAGAGCGGAGGCATGTACCAACAAGCCAATGGAAACACGGGTCCTTTGGAAGATTGCTGTCCTGGTGGTCATCGCTTCGCTTTGAAGCCAGCAGCATTCTTCTCCAGGTTAGAGCCTATGAAAACTCTTCTATTTGGGATATGTACTATGTAGACTCAAAATACATGTTGCATACATTTTAGGTGGGCTATTTACTTTTTATACAGTCTGCATAAAAAAAAAAACTGGTGTAAAGGTATTTTTCATAGGAGGAGATTTATTAGTGGTCGTCCCGCGAAAAATATTCTACATTTTTTCAAACGAGCACCTGTATCTGAATACTTTTGTAATTGCATGTAATTAAAGGGAACCTGTCACCAGGATTGTGTGTATAGAGCTGAGGACATGGGTTGCTAGATGGCCGCTAGCACATCTGCAATATCCAGTCCCCATAGCTCTGTGTGCTTTTATTGTGTAAAAAAAAACGATTTAATACATATGCAAATTAACCTGAGATGTGTCCTGTCCCAGATTCATCTCACGTACGGGACTCATCTCAGGTTAATTTGCATATGTATCAATTCGGTTTTTTTTACACAATAAAAGCACACAGAGCTATGGGGACTGGGTATTGCAGATGTGCTAGCGGCCATCTAGCAACCCATGTCCTCAGCTCTATACACAAAATCCCTGTGACAGGTTCCCTTTAAATATTTAGTACAGCCACTGAGTTATTCAGTAAAATCTATCTGTATAGCGCCACCTGCTGTTTGCTTTTTCCAATTTCTCTGATTTGTTTACTGAGATAGCACATGCTCAGTCCTACCCTTCAACTGCCACCACCTGCAATAGAAAGGACATGCCCCCTTAGAGAGTGCACACCCCCTAAGATGCCAGTTTGAAATAAATCTAGCAGAGAAATGAGAGGGGAGATCTC
Organism: Bufo bufo; assembly: GCF_905171765.1. Classification (NCBI taxonomy): domain Eukaryota; kingdom Metazoa; phylum Chordata; class Amphibia; order Anura; family Bufonidae; genus Bufo; species Bufo bufo. The sequence continues at coordinate 50,251,889 of NC_053398.1, forward strand.
TGGATTCATGTGAGGTACAGGGCTGGTTCTAAGTTTGTTAGAAAGAGATTGTCATGTACTATATGATATTGGATGTTTATTTTTTACATTGATCATGGGATAACCCCCTTTAAGACTGGGTTTGCGTATGCCAGTCTTAATTTGTCATGCAGTGGTGTGAGACATGCCACAATTATCGAGAGGTGCATGTCGCTTATTAATTGTGGTGCATGTTGAAACACCATGGTCACTTTTTGGAAAAGTGGAGAGTATGTTGGAGAAAACATAAAAGCTGCAAACGTTGCCGCAAACAGGCAGTTGAAACAAATTTTTTGACTTTTTTACACTGGGAAAACTGGCAGAGCCATAATAAATCCTCCCATTATGTGTTATAGTCACATATCTGTAGGTATAACATTGTCAATATGATTTCACCTCTTATACTTTTTTTTTTTATTATATGGATTTTATGTTGAATAAGGCCTCATTCAGACAGGCATAGTACAGAATCCATACTGGCAGAGGAACAGGTTACTGAATTTCACTGTATCCGGCTTAGCCAGATCCTGGCGTTCACCACCAGATCCCCATGGACTAAAAAGGGATTCAGCTGCATTCTGGCGAAATGCTGGCTTTCAGATGGACAAACAGTCATACATGCAGGACTTTCAAACCCAGCATTTCAATGGAAAGTGTCCGGCCTCCCACCAGATCCCATTATAGTCAATGGGGATCCGGCGCTAAACGGCAGCCTATTCCTCGCCATCAGGCTACCTGATTTTTGAATGCATATGTGAATACCCTAACATGTCTCTAGGATGTGGCTGGAGAGACCAGTTTATAATATAAGCAAGAAAATTTGATTTTTGATACATTGTTTTTCATTACTGATGTTTATGAAATATTCCTGGAAAATACCATAGAGTTTCAGTGACTGTCTGCAAAAGTAACAGAGATTTCCTTGCAACGATGACTCTGTCTGCTTAGAATTTTCGGGAGTCTTCATGTTTTTTTTTGTCACATGGTCTTTGTTGTCTTTTGTGCATTTGTTAGGCTACTTTTACACTAGTGTTTTTGCTAGATTCGGCAGGGTTCAGCAAAAACGGTTCCATTACTGAAAATACAACCATCTGCATCAGTTATGAACGGATACGGTTGTATTATCTTTGACATAGCCAAGACGGATCTGTCATGAACTCCGTTGAAAGTCAATGGGGGACGGATCTGTTTTCTATTTTGTCAGATAAAACGGATCTGTCCCCATTGACGGTCAGGCCGGATCCATCTTGCTCCGCATCCCAGGACGGAAAGCAAACTACACTGCTCAAAAAAATAAAGGGAACACAAAAATAACACATCCTAGATCTGAATTAATTAAATATTCTTCTGAAATACTTTGTTCATTACATAGTTCAATGTGCTGACAACAAAATCACACAAAAATTAAAAAATGGAAATCAAATTATTCAACCCATGGAAGTCTGGATTTGGAGTCACACTCAAAATTAAAGTGGAAAAACACACTACAGGCTGATCCAACTTTGATGTAATGTCCTTAAAACAAGTCAAAATGAGGCTCAGTAGTGTGTGTGGCCTCCACGTGCCAGTATGACCTCCCTACAACGCCTGTGCATGCTCCTGATGAGGTGGCGGACGGTCTCCTGAAGGATCTCCTCCCAGACCTGGACTAAAGCATCTGCCAACTCCTGGACAGTCTGTGGTGCAACGTGACGTTGGTGGATAGAGCGAGACATGATGTCCCAGATGTGCTCAATTGGATTCAGGTCTAGGGAACGGGCGGGCCAGTCCATAGCATCAATGCCTTCGTCTTGCAGGAACTGCTGACACACTTCAGCCACATGAGGTCTAGCATTGTCTTGCATTAGGAGGAACCCAGGGCCAACCGCACCAGCATATGGTCTCACAAGGGGTCTGAGGATCTCATCTCGGTACCTAATGGCGGTCAGGCTACCTCTGGCGAGCACATGGAGGGCTGTGCGGCATACCAAAGAAATGCCACCCCACACCATTACTGACCTAATGCCAAACCGGTCATGCTGGAGGATGTTGCAGGCAGCAGAACGTTCTCCACGGCGTCTCCAGACTCTGTCACTTCTGCCACATGTGTTCAGTGTGAACCTGCTTTCATCTGTGAAGAGCACAGGGCGCCAGTGGCGAATTTGCCAATCTTGGTGTTCTCTGGCAAATGCCAAACGTCCTGCATGGTGTTGGGCTGTAAGCTCAACCCCCACCTGTGGATGTCGGGCCTTCATATCACCCTCATGGAGTCTGTTTCTGACCGTTTGAGCAGACACATGCACATTTGTGGCCTGCTGGAGGTAATTTTGCAGGGCTCCGGCAGTGCTCCTCCTGTTCCTCCTTGCACAAAGGCGGAGGTAGCGGTCCTGCTGCTGGGTTGTTGCCCTCCTACGGCCTCCTCCACGTCTCCTGATGTACTGGCCTGTCTCCTGGTAGCGCCTCCATGCTCTGGACAATACGCTGACAGACACAGCAAACCTTCTTGCCACAGCTCGCATTGATGTGCCATCCTGGATAAGCTGCACTACCTGAGCCACTTGTGTGGGTTGTAGACTCCGTCTCATGCTACCACTAGAGTGAAAGCACCGCCAGCATTCAAAAGTGACCAAAACATCAGCCAGGAAGCATAGGAACTGAGAAGTGGTCTGTGGGCACCACCTGCAGAACCACTCCTTTATTGGGGGTGTCTTGCTTATTGCCTATAATTTCTACCTGTTGTCTATCCCATTTGCACAACAGCATGTGAAATTGATTGTCACTCAGTGTTGCTTCCTAAGTGGACAGTTTGATTTCACAGAAGTGTGATTGACTTGGAGTTACATTGTGTTGTTTAAGTGTTCCCTTTATTTTTTTGAGCAGTGTATAACATGTTGCTGTTTGCTCTCCGGTATGGGATCGCAACTGAACGGAATGCATTTTGGAGCACTCTGTTCTGTTCAGTTTTGTCTCCATTGACAATTAATGGGTACAAAACTGAAGCGTTTCTTTTCCAGTATTGAGCCCCTATGACAGATCTCAATACCGGAAAACTAAAACGCTAGTGTGAAAGTAGCCTTACAGAAATGACACGTCTCCTTTATTTGTTTCTTCTGACCAGTATATGATAGATATAAGCTATGCTCCATGTCATATACTGGCTTACAGTGTTTCTGGATTTCTGCCTTATAGAAGAAGCTAGCCCATACCTTATATTGCTGTGTGCATGTTCAGCGAGTTTCACACGAGCTTGTTTAGTCCATGTGCCAGCTGCATTTCCTACTGCTCTTCTGACCACAGGTGAGCTGTACTGTACTCTTGGCATTATTAGAATACAGTACAGTAGACCTGCAGTCTATAAATCATAATGATGCTGTGAGGTCGGGTCAGAGGAGCAGTGTTCGGTCCAGAAACCTACCCATCAAACTGAGCAGATTTCCTGGAACAAACACGCTTGTGTGAAACTGGCACTCTGTAAAGTTGTATAAATTCTTGAACTTTAAAGCGGACCGGTCACAATAAAATTCAATGCAATCTGAAAGCACCATGTTATAGAGCAGGATGGACTGAGTAGATTGATATATAGTTTTAGGGGAAAAGATTCAGTAAAACTTGTAATTTATACATTAATATCCTTGCTTTTTTCACTTCCTGTGAGCAGCTATTGGTACAGGAGAGAAGCGTTCTCAGTGACTGACCGCTATCTCTGTATGCACACAACGTATCAATCACTGAGAACCCCTCCCTCCTGTACTGATTGCTTTTTCTACCTCCTGTGAACAGCGGAGATTTAAAAGTATAGATCTTAGGTTTTACTGAATCTTTCCCAAAAAAAAAAATATATTAATCTTCCCTGTGCTTCCTATTCTATAGCATGGTGCTTTCAGATTGAATTGCAGTTTGTGGTGACAGGTCCGCTTTAACGATCGGATAAGACTTGGGGTACATTCACACGACCGTATTTTTTCCACATCCGTTACGCATTTTGCAGAATAGAAGCGGACCCATTCATTCCTATCGGTGAATAAAATGTGCCGACAATATTCAGTATGTTGTCTTCTATTCCGCAAAAATATGAAGCATGTCCTACTATTGTCCGCAGCACCATTCAAGTCAATGGATCCGCAAATTGAAAATGACATACGGACACGCGGTTCTGTTATTTGCAGACCGCAAAACAGAAAGGATTACACACGGTCGTGTGAATGTACCCTTAAGGCGGCCAATACACGAAGATTAAAGTTGGCCGGAATGGCAGATTTCAGCCATTCTGGCTGAATGTTATTTGAAATATAGACAACGGCGGACTCTTGTCTGCCAAAAATGTAATCCGCCGTCCTGGAAAACTTTAACCATTCATCGGCCAACACTGCATGTTGATGGCATAATCGTCTGAATTTTGCCGAACACTTGGCATTGTACTCAAGCACCAAGGAGTTTGTTTTTATTAAAAACCGATTCCTTGGTCGGGCAGTTTAGTTGGTGGGATCGTTCGAACAGAACCATCCCATGGACGACTGATTATGATGGTTTGCATTCCGGCCAATCTCAAATGTATGACCAGCTTTAGGCCCCATTCACACGTACGCAATTTCGTTCCGCATTTTGCGGAACGGAATTGCAGACCCATTCATTTCTATGGGGCTGCACTATGTGCGGCCCGGATACGGACCCGCACTTCCGGGTCCGCAATTCCGTTCCCGAAAAAAAATAGAACATGTCCTATTCTTGTCCGCAATTGCAATTAGTGCTGGTGATGTGCGGTCTGCAAAATGCGGAACGCACATTGCCGGTGTCAGTGTTTTGCGGATCCGCAAAACACGCTACGGACGTGTGAATGGACCCTTAGGGTCCACACGTGACTGATTAGCTGTAGCAGGAAAAAAAAAGCACCAAATAGTGTGTACAGTCGTGGCCAAAAGTTTTGAGAATTACATAAATATTGGAAAAGTTGCTGCTTAAAGGGAACCTGTCACCTGGATTTTGGGTATAGAGCTGAGGACATGGGTTGTTAGATGGCTGCTAGCACATCCGCAATACCCAGTCCCCATAGCTCTGTGTGCTTTTATTGTGTAAAAAACCCGATTTGATACATATGCAAATTAACCTGAGATGAGTCCTGTCCGTGACTCATCTCAGGAACAGGACTCATCTCAGGTTCATTTGCATATGTATGAAATCAGTTTTTTTTTACACAATAAAAGCACACAGAGCTATGGGGACTGGACATTGCGGATGTTCTAGCGGCCATCTAGCAACCCATGTCCTCAGCTCTATACACAAAATCCAGGTGACAGGTTCCCTTAAGTTTTTATAATAGCAATTTGCATATACTCCAGAATGTTATGAAGAGTGATCAGATGAATTGCATAGTCCTTCTTTGCCATGAAAATTAACTTAATCCCAAAAAGACCTTTCCACTGCATTTCATTGCTGTCATTAAAGGACCTGCTGAGATCATTTCAGTAATCGTCTTGTTAACTCAGGTGAGAATGTTGACGAGCACAAGGCTGGAGATCATTATGTCAGGCTGATTGGGTTAAAATGGCAGACTTGACATGCTAAAAGGAGGGTGATGCTTGAAATCATTGTTCTTCCATTGTTAACCATGGTGACCTGCAAAGAAACGCGTGCAGCCATCATTGCGTTGCATAAAAATAACTTCACAGGCAAGGATATTGTGGCTACTAAGATTGCACCTCAATCAACAATTTATAGGATCATCAAGAACTTCAAGGAAAGAGGTGCAATTCTCGTTAAGAAGGCTTCAGGGCGTCCACGAAAGTCCAGCAAGCGCCAGGATCGTCTCCTAAAGAGGATTCAGCTGCGGGATCGGAGTGCCACCAGTGCAGAGCTTGCTCAGGAATAGCAGCAGGCAGGTGTGAGCGCATCTGCACGCACAGTGAGGCGAAGACTTTTGGAAGATGGCCTGGTGTCGAGAAGGCCAGCAAAGAAGCCACTTCTCTCCAAAAAAAAACATCAGGGACAGATTGATCTTCTGCAGAAAGTATGGTGAATGGACTGCTGAGGACTGGGGCAAAGTCATATTCTCCGATGAAGCCTCTTTCCGATTGTTTGGGGCATCTGGAAAAAGGCTTGTCCGGAGAAGATGAGTGTGAGCGCTACCATCAGTCCTGTGTCATGCCAACATTAAAGCATCCTGAGACCATTCATGTGTGGGGTTGCTTCTCATCCAAGGGAGTGGGCCACTCACAATTTTGCCCAAAAACACAGCCATGAATAAAGAATGGTACCAAAACACCCTCCAACAGCAACTTCTTCCAACAATCCAACAACAGTTTGGTGAAGAACAATGCATTTTCCAGCACAATGGAGCACCGTGCCATAAGGCAAAAGTGATAACTAAGTGGCTCGGGGACCAAAATGTTGACATTTTGGGTCCATGACCTGGAAACTCCCCAGATCTTAATCCCATTGAGAACTTGAGGTCAATCCTCAAGAGGCGGGTGGACAAACAAAAACCCACTAATTCTGACAAACTCCAAGAAGTGATTATGAAAGAATGGGTTGCTATCAGTCAGGAATTGGCCCAGAAGTTGATTGAGAGCATGCCCAGTCGAATTGCAGAGGTCCTGAAAAAGAAGGGCCAACACTGCAAATACTGACTCTTTGCATAAATGTCATGTAATTGTCGATAAAAGCCTTTGAAACGTATGAAGTGCGTGTAATTATATTTCACTACATCACAGAAACAACTGAAACAAAGATCTAAAAGCAGTTTAGCAGCAAACTTTGTGAAAACTAATATTTGTGTCATTCTCAAAACTTTTGGCCACGACTGTACACACACTGTGGATTTTGTTGCCGAAAAGCTGCAGATTAGACGTAGTGTCATTCTTTGCATTGAAAAGCATGAAATCCGCAGGATAAATTGACATGCTGCACATTTCAAATCTGCAGCTTGTGGACGAGAATTCTGAATTCCTGATTTGCTGCACAAAAATACACATCTAATCAGTCCTGTGAGCCCAGCCTTACGGTATGTTCACACGGTTAAAATCGGAGAAGGAAATAATCAGTCCTAGACTTGGTTGTTTATGGTGGAGTTACTAGCGTCTTTGGGTCAGATGTTTTTGCATCCCTATTGCCTTCAATGGAATCCATAATCAAATCTGTAACATGTCACTTCTGAATCAGTTTTTAAATCTGCTACTGAAAAAAGCTCTACCATGTGTTCAAGGTGTGCACATGGTTCCGTTTTTTTTATATCAAGGTCAATGGTTGATCCAGTTTTTGAATGTGGATTGAACACTTCTGAATCAGTAGCAGGTTTTAGCTGTGTGTACATAGATCTCTCTAACAGTCGTAAAGTCGCCGGCAGGGTCCTCTCTCCTTCTGTACGAGTTTGTAACTAGTCTTGTTCATGCTTGTAACAGTTTTTTTATTTTTTATTATGTATGTACACCCCTTTTCATATGCACAGCACCATGGAATGAATGGCACTTTAATAATGTGGTTCCAGATGTTACTCTATGCTCTAAAATTCAGGTAGATCTACAATAATTTATGGTAATTCTTCAACAGAAAAAAGATGATAATCGCAGTTCAGAAGGAGGTGGAGACTGGGGTGGAGATGAAAACTGGGAGTCAGTGGAAGCAGAGCAGGGTGAGTTGTCAGTAGAATATATTTTCTGGCTTGGATTATATGACTACTATAGTACAGTGATGGTGAACCTTTTAGAGACCGCGTGCCCAAACTGCAACACAAAACTTAAAACTTATTTATCGCATAGTGCCAACACGGCAATTTAACCTGAATACTACAGTCCAATATACAGGGTGGGCCATTTATATGGATACACCTTAATAAAATGGGAATGGTTGGTGACATATACTAATGTGCCACAAACAGGAAGTTAATGTGAGGGGGGAAACTTTTCAAGATGGGTGGTGACCATGGCGGCCATTTTGAAGTCGGCAATTTTAAATCCGACTTTTGTTTTTTCAATAGGAAGAGGGTCATATGACACATCAAACTTATTGGGAATTTCACAAGAAAAACAATGGTGTCCTTGGTTTTAACGTAACTTTATTCTTTCATGAGTTATTTACAAGTTTCTGACCACTTGTAAAATGTGTTCAATGTGCTGCCCATTGTGTTGGATTGTCAATGCAACCCTCTTCTCCCACTCTTCACACACTGATAGCAACACTGCAGGAGAAATGATAGCACAGGCTTCCAGTATCCGTAGTTTCAGGTGCTGCACATCTCGTATCATCTGAAGGCAATCGTCTATGCTGTGAAGATACGAGATGTGCAGCACCTGAAACTACGGATACTGGAAGCCTGTGATAGCAACACCGCAGGAGAAATGCTATCAGTGTGTGAAGAGTGGGAGAAGAGGGTTGCATTGACAATCCAACACAATGATATGTCACATGACCCTCTTCCTATTGAAAAAACAAAAGTTGGATTCAAAATGGCCAACTTCAAAATGGCCACCATGGTCACTACCCATCTTGAAAAGTTTCCCCCCTCACATATACTAATGTGCCACAAACAGGAAGTTAATATCACCAACCATTCCCATTTTATTAAGGTGTATCCATATAAAATGGCCCACCCTGTAGTATGTCTTCTATGTACTTTACCATTTAGCTATAATAGCCTGCCTACATTCAATGTGCTGTTCAGTGCGCCCTGCGCTGATGAATGTCAGGTAAAATCTAAGGCATATTTTTACACCATAGACTTTTTCCAGGGTGCCCACAGAGAGGGCTCTGAGTGCTGCCTCTGGCACCTGTGCCATAGGTTCTCCACCACTGCTATAGTATAACATGAACATGCAAGCTGCTTGTCTGACAGGCCTAAGCAAAGCAGAACTGGCTCGGAAGAAGAGGGAAGAACGCCAACGAGAAATGGAAGCCAAAAGGGCAGAGCGGAGAGCTGCCAAGGGACCCCTCAAGCTTGGAGTGAGAAAACTGGATTGAAGAATAAAAAGTGACTGTAAAACAGAAAACAGGGTGTGTACTTGATGTTTTATATCTTTGAACCATATATGTCAGATGGACAAGGTCGAGCGAACTGGAAACTTATCTCCCATGCTTTAAACAAAAGGTCTTTGACAACACTATGTCCAAAGTACCATTGGTTTGAGATTTCCTGGGCAATCCACTGTTAAAACAGTGAGGGAGATTTATTAAAGGAATTGTTCAGGATTTTGATGGCATATTCTGTGTTTTTCAGATTTCTGTACCACATATCAATTTCATATTGGGGACAGGGGAATGTATCATCCCACAGACCAACTGTTACCTTGCAGCTCTTTCCATTTTGTGCAGTAGACAGAGCTGGTAATTGACTTCAATGAGAGCAGTCCTGTAATTATCAGCTCCATCCTTTAGACCAGGCATGCTCAACATGCAGCCCTCCAGCTGTTGCAAAACTACAACTCCCATCATTCCCAGACAGCCTACAGCAGGGCATGGTGGGAGTTGTAGTTTTACAACAGCTGGAGGGCCGCAGGTTGAGCATCCCTGCTTTAGACCAGGCATGGCCAACCTGCAGCTCTCCAGCTGTTGTAAAACTACAACTCCCACAATGCCCTGCTGTAAGCGGATAGCTGTTGGCAGTCTGGGCATGATGGGAATTGTAGTTTTGCAACAGCTGGAGAGCCTCAGGTTGGCCATTCCTGCTTTAGACCAAAGATCAGCAACCTCCAGCTGTTCACAAACTTTAACTCCCAGAATGCTTCACGTCTATGGGAGTTAGAAGAACAGCCGAGCATGTTTGCATACTGGGAGCTGTAGTTTTACAGCAGCTAGAGTGCTGAAGGTTGCTGATCCCTGCTCTAGACCAGTGTTTCCCAACCAGTGTGCCTCCAGCTGTTGCAAAACTACAACTCCCAGCATGCCCAGACAGCCTTTGGATGTGCGGGCATGCTGGGAGGTGTAGTTTTGCAACAGCTGGAGGCACACTGGTTGGGAAACACTGCTCTAGACTATGGATAGAGCTTCAAGATAACACTTTTGTAATTTTTTTTATATTTCACTGTAGATGTTAATGTAACATCTGGCCTGAGTTCTTGGCCAGATGTTTCTTTCCAAAAATCTGTGTTTGAAACCCCCCTAATGGGAGGTCGCCAGGTGTTTTTTCCAGCCCAATTATGTATGAAGAATCATACACTACACAGATATTTAAAAGGAGTATTCAAGTGTGATCATGTTACATAAAAATTGGATCAGAAAGGGCAAAAATAAACTGATCACCCACCCCTGCTGTACAGCCAGTACTCTGGTCCCTGCTCAGCTCGGCCTTTTCAAGCCCTCTTCTTGGGCTTGGAATGCCCACTCCGCCAATCACCGATGGGGCCTGTGTTTAGCTAAGCAGGCAGCCTAAGTATTTTTCTGGTGGGTTGAAAATAAGAAGAGGAATATGAGAGGAGCAGGGACCAGTGCAGTGGGTATCGGTAAGAGGAGAACTCAGTTTATTCCTGCCCTCATTTTTATTTGATGTGATGGAATAAATAAACTAGATTTTCTGTTCTGTTGTTCCTTTTAAGATTTATATGCCAATATTCATTGCTTTAGGGGGTTGGAAAATTTGCAGTGTAATTGCTCAGAATGCAATATAGTGTCATTCATGCTCTATACAAGCATACATAACTGTATACTATCCCCCAGATATCTCCTATTGGGAGGGCCCCAGCATCAGTGAAGTAAAATACACTCCTGTCCATGTGATGCAAGATGGCAGCGCCCGCTTCCTCTGACTGATCCTTCTAGCATCTATGGACCATGTGTAACTGTATGTGGCATTTTGACCAATTATATTGCATATTGGCCAACCCCTTTAAGATGTGTAAAGCTGTGTTTAAGGCCTTATTCACATTTCAGTTTTTTACGGACGTGTGCTGTCCGCATTTTCCACGGACAGCATACGTACCCATTGATTTAAATGTATCTGTTCACATTTTTAGACAGCAACTACTTTGATCCGTGATGCGCGGACCAAGCACGCCCATTGAAGTCTATGGGTCCGTGAAAATCACTGACATACATCAGTGTTGTGTCCGTTTTTCACTGAAGACTCAGATTCTTTGGAAATGAATTTTCAGCTGAGCAACGTCAGTGAATTACAGATGACACACACGTACGCTTTTTTTTTCACGGACGTGCCACTGACACGGAAATGTGAACGAGGCCTAAATCTGTTATCAGCAGTTCCCTAAGGACTCGTGCACACGGTCTTTGGTGTTTGTGTGGTCCGCAAAAAACACAGATACTGGTCATGTGCATTCCACACAAAACATCCTGCCCTCTATAGAACAGTCCTATGTTTGTCTGTCTGTAATACGGACAAGAATAGGAATTATAATTTTTTTTTTTAAGGTGCGACGGAATGGACACATGGATGCAGACAGCACCCCGCGTGCTGTCTGCATCTTTTGTGGCCCCATTCGACCCACAAAACATGTGGATCAGATGCAGACAAAAACCACAGTAGTGTGTGTGTGTGAGCCCTTACTTTTGACAAATAGCATAGTATGTATCAGTATACTTAAAATTAGAACTATAGAAATTCCAACAGATCTGTTTTATAAAGGCAGGGGGTCCACTGTGAGGGGCAGTTGGATCTGACAGATCTAGCACAGCATGCAGATGTGAAAAGAGTCTACATCTCTCAAAGTCTTCACAAATGTATGAACGGTAGATACAATTCTTCTCGCATGCTTTCTTCACAGGACACAGAACAAGCCCCCTGTGCTCGTTGCAGTCAATGAAGAGTGGACATGGTCAGAGATTTCATAATATTTATGCTGTATAAATTTTTATGTTACATACAATGCTGTATATTCACAGCCGAAGAATAAAATGACATTTTCCAAACCAGGATTTATCACTTCTGGAATTCCATGTACATATATAATAAACTCCATAAAAAAAAAAGTCTCACCCTGTAGGTGTTTTTTTGCCGTTAAAAATAATTTGAGAAACATATATAATTCATCCACTTGATTTGGCGTCTAATGTACATAATGTGTCATGGGTACAACAGATGAAGTGTTGTGTAATTATTGGGGTCTCAACGGTGACCATCCAGAAAAAAAATATATTCACGTTTCCATTAAAACAAAGACAGTAAGAAAAATCTATGGCTCATAAAAATCCATGAAGTCACTTGTGAGCAACACTTGTCCGCAAATAACGGGAACTGGATTATGGATCTGGTCTTATGAAGAAGTGTTGGATGTATTTAAGATACCGGTGTGGTCAGGAATCTAGAAAAGGAAAGAGTTAAAGCTGTTACTAGGAAATAAAATGTGCACTTCGCAATGTTAATTAAAGGGGTTATCCAGAGATGACTATTGAGGACCTATTCTCTGGATAGGTCATCAATATCGGATCAGCAGGGGTCTGACCCCGGGACCCACGCAGATCAGCCCATGCCCGGTGCCGTGTTCAGAAAGCTGCTGGAAGCCCGGAGAGTGCAATGGCTCCCTGGAACAGGTACCTGCCAATATTCTAATGATGACCTATCCTGACCTGAGGTCATCATTATCTAAGTATCTCTTTATTGGGGTTCTCTGGGTAAAGGGTCATTTTTATGACTATAGAGTGTTTGACACAGATTCAAGGAGCAATCAAGAGAGCAATACATTGATTTACTGCATCAAACAAAACAGCCCAGATTTGCTAATGTGATTTTGCCTAGACTGTAGTGTAAAATGAGCCAAAATATCAACATTTATGGTGCAAATTGTTGCATCAAATTTAAATATATTTATGAAGTAAAACCCCAAAAAGAATAACTTACTGCATCTCTTTCACCGAGAGGCATGACTTGGCAAGAAACGTTGTGGCCCAAGATGCAACATTTAGTACTATAGTGTCCAGCCATGCACCACATTTGGTGCATCTCTGGTCTGCAACTTTTATGTACATTGTAGACAGGATTAATAAATACTGACCAGAGTAGTGTTGTTTTGATACCAAAATTTTGATTCTATTTCGATACCATAAAAATGTATTGCTATACTTGATACCACGCAAAAAACAAAACAAAAAAAACACCAAAAAAGCAGCGTGCATTCCGCATTTTATGGAACATCCGGCCCATAATCGAACAGGCCGATCCTATTTTTGGGGGGGACCAGGTGACAAAAAAAATGGCGATCAGAGCCCCAGGATTACACTGCTGGGTCTCCGATCAGAAGCTGCCACTGCACCACCAATGAATGAAGGAGGGGAGGGGACCCTGTGGCCACTGTCACCAATGATTATAATACTGGGGGGGCGCACTGCGCCACCAATGTTTTTAGTACTGGGGGAAGGACGCACTGCGCCACCAATGATAAGTAACCTTTTAATACAAATAGAGGCGGCAGGTGCCGGCGGAAGAATTACATAGCCGGCACTCGACCTCTAAGACAGGGTGCTGCGATCCGCGGCAGTTAACCCCTCAGGAGCCGTACCTGAGGGGTTAACTGCTGCAGATCACAGTGCCCCGTCATAGAGATCGAGTGCCGGCTATGTGATTCTGCCGCCGGCACCAGCCGTCTATATTTGTATTAAAGGGGTTGTCCGGGTTCATAGCTGAACCCGGACATATTTCCATTTTCACCCAGGCAGCCCCCCTGACTTGAGCATCGGAGCAGTTCATGCTCCGATGCTCTCCTTTGCCCTGCGCTAAATCGCGCAGGGCAAAGGCATTTTTTGGAGATCCGGTGACAAGCCGGGCTTTCCATGGGGCTGCCAGGAAGCCCGGTGATGTCATTGGCACTGATAGGCGGGCTTTAGCGCTGCCATAGCCAGTAAAATGGCTAGGGCAGCGCTAAAGCACGCCCATCAGAGCCAGTGATGTCACTGAACACACTGCCGGGCGGAAGCTGCCGCCCGGCAATGTGTGATTTGTAAACAAAAGGGCCCTTGCCCTGCACGATGTAGCGCAGGGCAAAGGAGAGCATGAACTGCTCCGATGCTCAAGTCGGGGGCTGCCGAGGTTAAATTATGGGTGATGTTCGGGTTCAGAGCTGAACCCGAACAACCCTTTAATGGGCGAGTTATCAGCACCTCTCTCTTCTTATTGGCAGCAGCGGCACAGTGGGGAGGGAGAGAGTGACTCCTTCTCCCCTGTGCTGCTGAGAAGAACATGGTGCGCGCTGAGAGCAGTGTGTGCCATGTTCTGTGATACTAGGCTATGCAGTAGCACAGCCTAGTATCAGTAAATGTCAAATCCCGGTATCGAATCGATACAAAAGTATCGATAATTCGATACCCACTACAACCCTAGACCAGAGTGATCCTTTTAAACTACATTTCAAGAGTTTAAACCATAAAACTCCAATTCAAAGAGGGAACATTTTTTATTTATTTTTTTAATAAAGAGGACCTTTCACCACTCCTGACATGCTTGTATTAATAGCTTCATGCATTCCTCATGTAATAACAATTCTGGAACATCTATTCTTATGTCTCTATGATGTGCCATTCCATTATTATTTATCCTAGAAGTTATGAATGAATTGCTAGCAGTCTGCAGTAAGGGTACAGAGGGGTGGTAACAAGTTGGGGGGGGGGGGTGTCCCTGCACAGTCTGACAATGGCAGCACTGATTGTATACAGCAAGTCTGTGCAGGTACACCCCCCTCAACTTGTTACCACCCCTCTGGACCCTTACTGCAGATTGCTAGCAATTCATTCATAACTTCTAGTAGAAATAATAGAGGAATGGCACAACATAGAACCATGAGAATAGATGTTCTAGAATTGTTATTACCGTATTTTTTCGCTTTATAAGATGCACCCGATGATAAGACGCAACCCAGGTTTAAGAGGAGGAAAATAAGAAAAAAAAAATTTCAGACCTCATATCAGATCCTCAGACCGAACCCCAAACCTATGAGGACATCAGATCAGGCCCCCATATCAGGACATCACATCTGATCCCCTTATCAGGACATCAGCCCTTCATGTCAGAACCCCATCAGACCTTATATCAGCTCACATAGTGAGACGGGACAGGAAGACTGAGAGGATGAGTATTACAAAAGGTCCGCTTCACTCCCTACTACTGGCTCACTAGTATCGGCTTTATAAAAGATGCATGGCCATTTCTTCCCCCACTTTTTTTTTTTGGGGGGGGGGGGGGGGGGGGAGAGTGCGTCTTATAAAGTGAAAAATACGGTACACGAGGAATAAATGAAGCTATTAAAATAGGCATGTCAGGAGTAGTGACAGGTCCTCTTTAAGGCTAGTTTCACATTTGCAGTAGAGGACAGCCATAAGCCAGATACTACCACCTTCCTGCCACACCCTATTAACTATAATGTGGTCCAGCAGATATCTGGCCGCTACCCAGCAAATATGCCAAGAATCAGCCAGGCAAGATACGCTGTACGCCTATGGCAGGCTACCTAAAAAACATGGACTCATCCCCTCCCAAAAAAAAAAAAGCCCTCACAAGAAAGAAAATGTCACAAAAATCTGCATTTAAGTGGTTGTAAGCACTTTATATGCCATGTGGTAATGATAAATCTGAATATGCAGTACATATATAATTCATTAATTAATAGCTGAGCTGATCTAACAGTAAGTCACTGTTCTTACCTCATGTAGGATGTCTGATAAGGTCATCAAGCTGTGAGGAGAGGACAGGGAGTCTTCTGACTGGGAGCTGCAGGAGCTTCGTTTTACTGTATTAAAAAATCCACATTAGTTATGTTACACTAGTTTACTGTAGGAGTTTGATTGTGGGCTGAGTATTTACCAGTGTCACTGCTGGAAGATAATGGTCTTCCCATCCCTGTTACTTCTTGCCCACTGCTCCTTCTTTTCTCTTCTTGTGCCTGTTTGAATGTTCAGAATATTGTGTCACAGACAGGTAAAGAGGCTATTCATTCAGCAAAAAGATGTCAGTTTTTTTATATATTGGAAAGTTCGAAAATGTTTTAACGTGGCTAAGATTTGAGGAAGTGGGGGGCAGGGCTAGCTGAGCATGGTGGAGGATGCATAGACTCTGAGCTTCTCGCCACAACACCCGGTCGCTTAGCTTTATAGCCGAACAACCCTGTTCAACAAGGGCAAACTTCACACTAGCGTTCGGGGCTCCGCTTGTGAGTTCCTTTGAAGGCTCTCACAAGCGGCCCCGAACGGATCCGTCCAGCCCTAATGCATTCCAAGTGGATGCGGATCCGCTCAGAATGCATCAGTCTGGCACCGTTTGTCCTCCGCTCAGCAGGCGGACACCCGAACGCAGCTTGCAGCGTTCGGGGGTCCGCCTGGCCGTGCGGAGGCAAACGGATCCGTCCAGACTTACAATGTAAGTCAATGGGGACGGATCCGTTTGAAGTTGACACAATATGGCTAAATTTTCAAACGGATCCGTCCCCCATTGACTTTCAATGTAAAGTCAAAACGGATCCGTTTGCATTATCATGAACAAAAAAATTCATGGTAATGCAAACGGATCCGTTCTGAACGGATCTAAGCGTTTGCATTATAGGTGCGGATCCGTCTGTGCAGATACCAGACGGATCCGCACCTAAACGCAGGTGTGAAAGTAGCCTAAGGAGAGAGGCAGAGAGTCGGACTGCACACCGAGAACCCAGAAATCGCAAGGGGATCTATCTAGGTTCCTGAATACAAAGCCGTGATCTCTGGCGGGAAGGAAGAAAATGGCGGCGGCTGATATACACTCTGAAGCGCATGAAGAGGACTCGGATGGTGACAGCTCCTGCGCTTACTCGGATGCGCACGGAGGGGCTGAACAGTTACCTATAACAAGGTCTTTCTTACAACACTCCTTGTCGCAGGCTCTCGCTCCGGTGATGAAGGAGTTAGCCGACATAAAGACAGAGGTACAGCAGTTGGGACATAGAGTGGAAACGCTCGAATATTCCCAATCAGTAATAGTGCAGCACAACAGAGGGACGCAGGCTCAGTTGCAAGCCTTACGCTCACAGATAAATAATGCACATCTACACCTGGAGGATCAGGAGAATAGGGGACGTCAGAAGAATGTCAGACTTAGGGGAATCCCTGAATCTGTCCCTGCTGAACTAACAGACTGTAGGCCGGATCTTTTCCCTTCTGGTGGGGCAGATGCCATTATCATCGAACGGGCACATAGAGCGCTTAGACCCAAACCCCCGGCAGGAGATCCACCAAGGGAAACGATCTGTGCCCTATTAAACTTCCTTGATACAGCGGAAATACTCAAAAAGGCACGAGAAAAGGATGACATTCTCTTTAATAATCATAAGAGCCTGATTTTTCAGGACTTAGTCGCCAGCACGCTTACAAAATGCAGGATTTTGCGTCCCTTAACAGCGGAACTGCGAGCAAGGAAACTACCCATGAGATGGCTTTTTCCCTTTGGTCTAAGCACCACAATCAAGGGTAGACAAATAACTGAGAATCCCAGATTATTTATCTAAAATTTGGGAAGCCCTAGAGATGGCACCTCTGGACATACCCTCGTGGCTGCCGATACCCGTTCCAGAACATCTCCCTAGGCTGCCCTCACTTCCATCGTGGCAACTATCCTCGAAATACAAAATCACCCAGGAGGAAGTCGGCACCCATGGACTGAAGCATTACCACATAGAGAGGCAAGGGTTTGATATATATATATATTCATGCTACCGGTTGTCTTTGCTGTATGTTAACGGAAAGATGCCCTACAGAGTTGTTTATATAATTGATCAAGTTATAACTTGTAGAAGGTTGTCTCTCAAATGTCTCCTATTATAGTTATAAACGGGCTATTCACCACAGCTGGGGCCCAGAAGGGTGACGTAGATATTGCCCACTCATGGGCGGTTTACCTGTATGGGCCATTCAGCTCCTACTGCAATTAGGACTTTTCTCCTCACTGGCTATGCAGTCGCCTGTTCCTATGTATCTTGAAAATAATAGGTTCTGTTTTATTCTATATTGGCCAGGTGTGTGGAGCCTCTGGTACTAACTAGGCTCTATCACCATCACCTATGCCCCCCCCCCCCCCCTACTCGCTACTTGTTTGTCAAGGGTAAGGTTTTAAATAAAACGATTACTTTGGCCAACATATATGCTCCAAACGTTAAACAGGTTCCATGGCTCCTTCGGACGTTGCA
The DNA here is from genome assembly GCF_905171765.1 of Bufo bufo. Taxonomy (NCBI): domain Eukaryota; kingdom Metazoa; phylum Chordata; class Amphibia; order Anura; family Bufonidae; genus Bufo; species Bufo bufo. Next base: position 50,269,960 of record NC_053398.1, read on the forward strand.
TGCCCTCCAGACGTTCGCAGAAGGTTTGTTAATACTAGGGGGAGATTTCAATCTGACCCTGGACCACACCATGGACTCCACTTCCAAATCTCCATTTATCCCCAAAAAGCAGGTACGTAAATTACAACTAGCACTATCTGACCTGCGGATCTCGGATGTCTGGAGGGTCCTCAACGCTGACGGAAGGAACTATACGTTTTTCTCACATGTCCATGGGACTTATCAGCGTTTAGACTATATATTCAGCTCCAACAGTGCACTATCTACTATTGTGAGTGCAAACATGGGTCACTCTACAATCTCAGATCATGCTCCTGTTAAAATACAAATGAAGTTGCATGAACTACCGCCTAGAGTGTGGTCTTGGCGACTTAACACTACCCTGCTGGAAGATGAGCTCAATAGGAATCTCATAGAACAAAAGATCACAGATTATTTTAAAGTGAATGACAGACCTCAGACTCCCATGCCCATAATATGGGAAGCTCACAAAACAGTTATTAAAAAGGAGAATTAATTAGTCTAGGAGCTAGCATAAAGAAGCAAAGAACCCAGAAATTAGACTCCCTGTTAATGCAAATTGCTACCCTAGAATGTCTGCACAAGACAAAACAAACTGCTGAGATACAAAATAATCTCAAATCCCTACATTTTCAGGTTAAAATTTGAGGAAGTGAAACTGGAAAATATATTGCAAAGTTGTAGACCTCTGCTTGCCCTCATTCAATAGGAACCTTTCCTTCCAACGGATTTAAAAAAATCTGTTCTGATGGCCACAGAGCCTAGATTTTTAATCCGTTGGAAGTACATACAGTACAGACCAAAAGTTTGGACACACCTTCTCATTCAAAGAGTTTTCTTTATTTTCATGACTATGAAAATTGTAGATTCACACTGAAGGCATCAAAACTATGAATTAACACATGTGGAATTATATACATAACAAACAAGTGTGTAACAACTGAAAATATGTCATATTCTATTTTCTTCAAAGTAGCCACCTTTTGCTTTGATTACTGATTTGCACACTCTTGGCATTCTCTTGATGAGCTTCAAGAGGTAGTCCCCTGAAATGGTTTTCACTTCACAGGTGTGCCCTGTCAGGTTTAATAAGTGGGATTTCTTGCCTTATAAATGGGGTTGGGACCATCAGTGGCGTTGAGGAGAAGTCAGGTGGATACACAGTCAGTCAGCCGAAAAATTGGGAAAACTTTGAAAGTAAGGGCTATTTGACCATGAAGGAGAGTGATGGATTGCTGCGCCAGATGACCTGGCCTCCACAGTCACCGGACCTGAACCCAATCGAGATGGTTTGGGGTGAGCTGGACCGCAGAGTGAAGGCAAAAGGGCCAACAAGTGCTAAGCATCTCTGGGAACTCCTTCAAGACTGTTGGAAGACCATTTCAGGGGACTACCTCTGGAAGCTCATCAAGAGAATGCCAAGAGTCTGCAAAGCAGTAATCAAAGCAAAAGGTGGCTACTTTGAAGAACCTAGAATATGACATTTTCAGTTGTTTCACACTTGTTTGTTATGTATATAATTCCACGTGTTAATTCATAGTTTTGATGCCTTCATAGTTATGAAAATAAAGAAAACTCTTTGAATGAGAAGGTGTGTCCAAACTTTTGGTCTGTACTGTAGATGGAGAGCAACCCAAGAATAGGGCCACAGAGATATTGTCAGCTCACTCCTTCTCCCCCTCCTCTTCTCATAGACTTATATAGCAGCTTGCAATCTGATCTTTCAGTGCGCTTAAAGGCCATCTAAAGCTGGGTTCACATACGTGCTGTGAACTCTGGAGTTCACTGTATTAGTCATAGTGGATACCACCGTGCACCGCCAGATCCCCTTTTACTGTAATGGGATCCGGCCACTTCTCGGCATATACACAAAAAATGCCGCCTGTAGTATTTTTTTTTGGTCTGGCCGAAAGCCGCCTTATATGCTGTATATAGTGAACTCCAGAAGTCTGTTTCTCCATTCACAGCACATATGTGAACACAGCCTTAGTTTCAGAAGACCGATTTAGGCTAGATGCACACGACTGTATGTGTTTTGCGGTCCGCAAATTGCGGATCCGGCAAAAAAAAAAACGGATGACGTCCAGATGGCATCTGTTTTTATTTTTTGCGGATCCATTGTAACAATGCCTATCCTTGTCCACAAAACGGACAAGAATAGGACATGTTCTATTTTTTTATTTGCAGGGCTACGGAACGGAGCAACGGATGCAGACAGCACACGCATCTTTTCCAACCCCATTGAAGTGAATGGGTCCGCACCCGAGCCGCAAAAAATTCGGCTCGGATGCGGAACAAAACCACGTTCGTGTGCATGTAGCCTTAAATACTAGTTTAGGAAGGGAAGGAGTAAAATAGCTGATATTACAAAGTTTCTTATATTCACCTGTACTATTGATTTATGCAAAGCTGTGTGAAAAGTTACATTTATTACACATGTTATAGAAAGAACAAAAATGTACTGAAAACAGAACTAGAGAACTACACTCCTGACTTGTGTTGGCATACACCTGACAGATAAGGACGGCAGGCTAATCCGATATACTACACTTTCTTATATAATGTTGTGCTATAGCCCCCTGGACGTGTTTTGCCTGGTACAGGTGACCATAGGTGTTCTTGGGGCTATTTTTCTTTAAATCATTTTCTTTTCATGCTTTGCTCAGCTATGGTGTGATGAATCTTCCAACGGGGCCAGAATTGATCAGTCATCCAATCATTGTACATTATGTGGAAAATAGTGTTCTGTATAGGAAGACTAGACATTTCTTACCACTGGCAGATCTTTTAACTGATGCTTTCCATCTCCAGGCCCAACATGAACCAAATGATTAAAATTCTTAGGGTTGGAAATTAGTTTTGACCTCATCTGAGGGTCTTTCAACATCACTCTGTGAATGGAATAAAAAAAATGGATACATTATGATTTGTCAAATATATGTGGAAGTATATGTTCTGAGGGCAAGAGGAAAAGTAGCAGGCAAGACCTCTTTGTATCCCATGTATGTGTGTAAAGGAATAGATTGAGCAGGTTTCATTTCAAGTATGCACTGAAAGAGAAGGTTTTACAGTCAGGTCCATAAATATTGGGACATTGACACAATTCTAACATTTTTGGCTCTATACACCACCACAATGGATTTGAAATGAAACGAACTAGATGTGCTTTAACTGCAGACTGTCAGCTTTAGGCCTCATGCACGAGAGCGCTGCACTCGTATGATCTATACAAGTGTATTACTGTAGTGCAGCGGCGGCATGAAGCGCACGGCGTCAGAGCAACCACTGACGCCGTGCATTCCTGCTGTCAGCAGGATGCCAGGCCGGGATACCATGGACCGCTCTCGGCCGTGAAACACGGCCGTGTGCATGAGGCCTTAATCTGAGGGTATTTACATCCAAATCAGGCGATTGGTGTAGGAATTACAACAGTTTGCATATGTGCCCCCCACTTGTTATAGGACCAAAAGTAATGGGACAGAATAATAATCATAAATCAAACTTTCACTTTTTAATACTTGGTTGCAAATCCTTTGCAGTCAATTACAGCCTTAAGTCTGGAACGCATAGACATCACCAGAAGCTAGGTTTTAATCCCTGGTGATGCTCTGCCAGGCCTCTACTGCAACTGTCTTCAGTTCCTGCTTGTTCTTGGGGCTTTTTTCCTTCAGTTTTGTCGTCAGCAAGTGAAATGCATGCTCAATCGGATTCAGGTCAGGTGATTGACTTGGCCATTGCATAACATTCCACTTCTTTCCCTTAAAAAACTCTTTGGTTGCTTTTGCAGTATGCTTTGGGTCATTGTCCATCTGCACTGTGAAGCGCCGTCCAATGAGTTCTGTAGCATTTGGCTGAATATGAGCAGATAATATTGCCCGAAACACTTCAGAATTCATCCTGCTGCTTTTGTCAGCAGTCACATCATCAATAAATACAAGAGAACCAGTTCCATTGGCAGCCATACATGCCCACGCCATGACACTACCACCACCATGCTTCACTGATTAGGTGGTATGCTTAGGATCATGAGCAGTTCCTTTCCTTCTCCATACTCTTCTCATCACTCTGGTACAAGTTGATCTTGGTCTCATCTGTCCCTAGGATGTTGTTCCAGAACTGTGAAGGCTTTTTTGGATGTCGTTTCCTGTTTTTGAGGTTCACCAATGGTTTACATCTTGTGGTGAACCCTCTGTATTCACTCTGGTGAAGTCTTCTCTTGATTTTTGACTTTGACACACATACACCTACCTCCTGGAGAGTGTTCTTGATCTGGCCAACTGTTGTGAAGGGTGTTTTCTTCACAAGGGAAAGAATTCTTCGGTCATCCACCACAGTTGTTTTCCGTGGTCTTCCGGGTCTTTTGGTGTTGCTGAGCTCACTGATGCGTTCCTTCTTTTTAAAAATGTTCCAAACAGTTGTTTTAGCCACGCCTAATGTTTTTGCTATCTCTCTGATGGGTTTTTGTTTTGTTTTTTCAGCCTAATGATGGCTTGCTTCACTGATAGTGACAGCTCTTTGGATCTCATCTGCAGAGTTGACAGCAACAGATTCCAAATGCAACTAGCACACTTGGACCTTTTATCTGCTCATTGTAATTGGGATAATGAGGGAATAACACACACCTGGCCATGGAACAGCTGAGAAGCCAATTGTCCCATTACTTTTGGTCCCTTAACAAGTGGGAGGCACATATGCAAACTGTTGTAAGTCCTACACTGTTCACCTGATTTGGATGTAAATACCCTCAAATTAAAGCCGACAGTCTGCAGTTAAAGCACATCTAGTTTGTTTAATTTCAAATCCATTGTGGTGGTGTATAGACCCAAAAATCTTAGAATTGCGTCGATGTCCCAATATTTATGGGCCTGACTGTATGTGTTGCTGCCGCCAGCACTCCCTCCATGACAGCCCTGGGATCTGTTCCATGGAATCTGCATAAGGGTAATTTCACACGCAGCAGTTTTGTTGCATACATTTCTGTGACTGTCCAAATCTTACAGAAAATTGTGTTGGCTGCAAAAACGCCCCCCATTCAGATGCATGCCTGCCAACTTTTGAAAAGCCCAAAGAGGGATAAAATATATATTATATATATATATATATATATATATATATATAATTTTATTTTTTTTACACTAAGCCATGCCTCTAACTATGACACGGTAGTTATGCTCCTTCAATGTGCCCCCATAAAGTAGGTATGCCCTCTAGAGCACCTGTATTGTTAATAATAATTTTAAAAAAAATCCTCACCTAGCCCCATTCCCCCAATGAATGGAGCATAAGCTCATGCTCTCCCCAGGACCAGGCGCAATAAAGTGACATTAGCCTGTTTAGCTGAGCGGGAGAGCACACAGACTGGGGAGTGATCATCATCCCCTGACCTGAGCGCTCGCTTGCTAAGCCCAGCAGGAGTGATGACATCACTTCATTGCGCCTGCTGCTGGGTAGAATACCGGCCAGGGAATAGTGGAGCAGGAAGCTGACGGTTCCCTGCTTCACCATTGCAACTATATCTGCGTGCTCAGGACACAGATACTGTTGAAAGATGGATATACCTCAGCCATCCCGGGACGGCCACCGAAATCCGGGGCTATCCCGCTGATCCAGGACGTCTGCAGTTGTATGGAAGTGCACATTACTATACACTTTCAACACCAGGTGGAGCTATATTATGTGAGCAGACGTCTTAAATCTTTACTAGTGGGACAACCCCTCTAATGTGAAAAAATCCTAATGACCGTGGCACTTTATGCATAATACATTCTCCGTATTTTACCTCCTCTGCTGTAGCCGCTCCTCTTCTGAAATTCGGAATGAAAAATGCCTTTTGCTCTTTGTTTTGAGCAGCTGTCTCCGGCTGTTATCCGAGGTCTCTTGAACGTCAAACTCATCTTGATCTGTTGGGAATCGACAAACCGTGACCAGAAAGACAACGTGGCTGCAAGATCTATTGTACACAGACAAGTCATACTGGTGTGTAGATGTAACACTAACCGGCCAATTTATTACGCAGATATACCAGACGGACTTTCTCCGTTCCAAAGACACACAGAGATCCTTCATAGTTCAAAGGCCGAACCTGTGGAGAAAAAAAAAAAGATATATAGACAAAGGGACTTTTTTTTTTGACAAGGGGAATTTTTAATGAGGGAACTTTTAGCTTCAGTCAGTTTTGAGACTTTTTCGTCCATAATTCTAAGAGTACTTTCACGCTGCCGGATCCAGTTAAAACGCTTCCGTTACTGATAATACAACCATCTGCATCCGTTATGAACGGATCCGATTGTATTATCTTAAACATTGCCAAGAGGGATTCGTCATTAACTCCATTGAAAGTCAATGGGGGACGGATCCATTTTCTATTGTGTCAGAGAAAACTGATCCGTCCCCATTGACTTGCTTTGGGGGGCATGACTGATCCGTCTTGATCAGTTTCCCAGGACGGAAAGCAAAAAACAAACATGTTGTGGTTTGTTCTCCGGTATGGGAACGCAACTAAACGGAACGGAATGCATTTTGGAGCATTCCGTTCTGTTCAGTTCAGTCCCTATTGAAAATGAATGGGGACAAAATTGAAGCGTTTTTTTTTCTGGTATTGAGCCCCTATGACGGAACTCAATATTGGAAAACTTAAACGCTAGTGTGAAAGTTGCCTTACACAGGAGGAGAGAATGTGAAATTCTCTCCAAAGCTTATAGTTTTGAATGTATGATGTGACACAGAGGTGTAGGAGACCAAAGGAAGAGATGTACAGCCCAGTAACCTGTAGCGGTACTTATTGCCCATGGGCTATAGTGTACAGAGCACCTGGGAAACCAGCATTTGAGGGAACAGGGTTGAAGCAATAACATCCCTGTTTTGTTACCTCCACTATAAGGGCTCATGCACACGACCGTTGTTGTTTTGCGATCCGCAAAACACTGATAGCGGCCGTGTGCATTCTGTATTTTACAGAACAGAACAGCTGGCCTCTAATAGAACAGTCCTATCCTTGTCCGTAATGCAGACAATAATAGGACATGTTCTATTTTTTTTATGTAATGGCCATGTGGACATACAGAAGAACGGAATCCACACTGAGCGATTTCCGTTTTTTTTTTTGTTTTTTTGCAGCACCACTGAAGTGAATGGTTCCACATACGGGCCGGAAAAAAAATAAGTTTGTGTGCATGAGCCCTAAAGCTGAGAAATAAGAATAAGGGCAGCACTTGTACTTGATAATGTAACTGTATTTCCTGGTTAAAAGGCCGGATCAGCAGCCAAGGAAACTCACTTTCTTCAGATGGACGGTCTGGATCCAGTCACCTTTTCGGACATCAAATATATCTACCGCATTTTCACTGAAAACTGTGAGATGAGGACAGGTGTACGCTGAGAGAAGAACACATTTCCATTAAATCATACACAAGGATTCTGTCCCTCAGGACATGTTAAGGTCATGAATGCACTTAAGAACGGTTACTTTGCATAAGCAGGGTGGGAAATATAAGCAGACATTAGCTACAATTCAGTCATTTAAAAGATGCAACTATGAAGCTGGGTTCACATCTGCGTTGTGAAGTCTGGCACTGTAATCCGGTCACTGTACCCAGCGTACATGCCGGCATTCGGCCAGACAAAAATGCTACACGTGACATTTTTTGTCAAGCATGTCTACTGGAAAGTGGCCAGATTACCGCTGGATCCCATTACAGTGAATGGGGATCTGGCGGTGCACGATGGTATCCGGCCGGAACAGACTGTCGAAGTTCACAGCACAGATGTGGACCCAGCCTAACTTGAAATTAAAACCACAGGACTAGATAAAAAAAAAATTTCAAGCTATAAAACTTCAATGGGTTGTCAAACACCCTGGAAAAAAATTGGGCATGTCCAAAATCTGTTTCTCTTCCGTTCATTGGGGGACACAGGTTTGACCATGGGTATAGCTGTAGCCGCTAGGAGGCGGACACTAAGCACACAAAGTGTAAGCTCCTCCCTCTTCAGCTATACCCTTTCTACAGGGACTAAGCTAAATCAGTTTAGTGCAAAAGCAGTAGGAGAAGCCAGACAAGAAAATGATGCACAAACTCAGAACCACACAGGCCCGAAAAGGCCCATAAACAAAAGAATGGGTGGGAGCTGTGTCCCCCAATGAACAGAAGAGAAACAGATTTTACGGCAAGTACAAAAATCTAGTTGTTTTCTCATCCATCTCATTGGGGGACACAGGCTTTGACCATGGGACATTACAGAGCAGTCCCTGAGGGTGGGCTTAACTTCAACCCCCCTGCCAATCAGAGAACTGCTGTCTGCAAAACTCTACGCCCCAAAGAAGCGTCAGAAGATACAAAGGTGTGAACTCTGTATAACTTGGAAAAAGTATGCAAAGACTACCAGGTCGCCACCTTGCACACCTGAAGGGCTGAAGCCCTGTGATGCACCGCCCAAGAGGCCCCCACTGCTTGAGCCGAATGAGCAGTCACCCGGAAGGGCAGGGCCTGGTCCTTAACGCGGTACGCTTCCACAATAGCCAAACAAATCCACCAAGGAAATGAAAGTCTTTGACGCTGCCAGCCCTCGTCTCTGTCCCTGGAATCACGAACAGGGAATCCGTTCGCCGTAAAGATGCCGTCTGGGACAGATAGACCCGAACGGCTCGTACCAAATCCAGGGTATGGAGCAACTGCTCCAGAGGAGGAGACAGGTCCGGACAAAATGAAGAGAGAATAATCTCATTTAGGTGGAATGCCGACACCACCTTCGGCAGGAAGGACTGCACAGGGCGAAGGACCACCTCACCCTGATGGAGGATCAGGAAGGGTGACCGACATGACAGAGCCGCGAGTTCCTACACTACGGATAAAAGTAATTCGCAACCAAAAAAGCAGCCTTACAAGACAGGAAGCGCAGCGACACCTGCTGCAAAGGCTCAAACGGAAAATATTGGAGAGCATTGAGCACTAGATTAAGATCCCAAGGATCCAATGGAGCAGCATGCGCCACCCCCTGCAAAAAAAGTCAGAACTGCTGAAAGCGAAGCTAAATTGCGCTGAAAAAGAATGGAGAGAGCCAACACTTGCCCTTTAAGGGAGCTGAGGGCCAGCCCCAAGTCCATGCCCGACTGCAAAAAAGCCAAAAGTCACGGCAAAGAAAAACGAACGAGAGACAGCTGTCGCCGCTCGCACCAACTAAAGTAGGACTTCCAGGTACGGTGGTAGATTCTAGAAGACAACGGCTTCCTGGCCCGAATCATAGTCTGGACCACTGCATCCGAAAAACCCTGAGCCTTCAGTATGGCGGCCTCAACAGCCATGCCGTTAAAATGTAGCGACCCTAAATGTGGGTGGAAGATTGGCCCCTGCGACAGCAGGTCCTCCTGGAGAGGAAGACGCCAAGGTTCCTCGGTGACAAGGGCGACTAGGGACACATGCCACACCCTGCGTGGTCAATCTGGGGCCACGAGAATGACGGGCAGTCCCTCGGACCTGATCTTCCAGAGAGGACGCGGAATGAGAGGAAGAGGCAGGAACACGTAAGGAAATGTGAACCGTCTCCACGGATCACCAGCGCATCGCATGCCAGGGCCATGGGGTCCTTAGACAGAGCGACAAATTCCTCAACCTTGTTGTTGAACCGTGAGGCCATGATATCCACATCTGGCCGAGCCTACCTCTCGCAGATGGGCCAAAAGACCTGAGGGTGAAGAGCCCACTCGCCGGGATCGAGACACTCCCGGCTGGGGAAGTCTGTGATCCAGTTGTTGACGCCGGGTATGTGAACTGCCGACAGTGCCGGAACAGGTTTCTCCGCCCAGCTGAGAATCAGCGCCGTCTCTGCCATGACTGCCGGGCTCCAGGGGCCACCCTGGTGATTGATATACGCCACCGCCGTAGAGTTGTCGGACTGCACCCGCACCGGAAAACCCTCGAGATGGTCGGCCCAATGTCACAGAGAGAGCCGAATCGCCCTCAACTCCAGAACATTGATTGGAAGGGAGCGCTCCTCGCGTGACCATACTCCTTAAACAGAGATATTTTCCAACACTTCTCTCTCTCTCCCCCCCCCCCCCCAACCCCTGAGGCTTGCATCCATTGTTAACGCCTTCCAATGGAGAGGGAGGAACGAGCAACCCGACCTCAACATTGGAGAGACCATCCACCATCTGAGGGCCCAGCGCACTGGGGCAAGTAGACGCATTGGCCGATCCAAGGAGGCTGGGGAGCGATTCCAGCTGGTCAGAATGGATAGCTGAAGCGTTCTGGTATGGAATTGAACATCGGGAATTGTTTCGAAGGCAGAGACCATGTGCCCCAGAGCCTGCATGCAGCGACGAATGTGAACCGGGGCTGGCTGCAACAAGAGGAGAATCTGAAGACTGAGAGCGGATAGTTTTTCCAGAGGCAAGAACACCTTGGCCTGACAAGTGTCCAATACCATGCCCAGATAAGTAAACCGTTGCGATGGATAAAGATAAGACTTCTACCTGTTCAGGATCCATCCGAAGAGCTCCAGGGTGTCTAGAACAATGTTCAAGCTATCCACAGTCACCCGGAACAACAGATGACATCCTGGTGAAGGGTCCAAGTAAGGGATCACCACGATCCCCCTGGCATGGAGCAAGGCCATGACTCCCGCCAGAACCTTCGTAAAGACCCTGGGAGCCGTGGCCAGGCTGAACGGGAGGGCTACAAACACTCAGCTAAAAACTGATTTAGCTTAGTCCCTGTAGGAAGGGTATCGCTGAAGAGGGAGGAGCTTACACTTTGTGTGCTTAGTGTCTGCCTCCTAGCGGCTACAGCTATACCCATGGTCAAAGCCTGTGTCCCCCAATGAGACGGATGAGAAAACTAGATTTTTGTACTTACCGTAAAATCTGTTTCTTTTCCGCTCATTGGGGGACACAGCTCCCACCTATTCTTATGTTTATGGGCCTTTTCGGGCCTGTTTGGTTCTGGGTTTGTACATAATTTTCTTGTGTCTGGCTTCTCCTACTGCTTTTGCACTAAACTGATTGAGCTTAGTCCCTGTAGGAAAGATATAGCTGAAGAGGGAGGAGCTTACACTTTGTGTGCTTAGTGTCCGCCTCCTAGCGGCAACAGCTATACCCATGGTCAAAGCCTTTGTCCCCCAATGAGATGGATGAGAAAACCCATTCTCTTGGTCTGGTCATCCCATTTCCTGCAGCATGGCTCTGTCCCTGCCGCTTCTGGTCCCCACCTGGCCAGAAGTGTGATGTGCCCACTTCATGCACTTCACCGCTGCCAGCCAATGACCAGACCAGGTGAGCATTTCTTTCATGATCACTGATAACCCCTCTAAATAGTGGCCGAGCATTGACCTAATATAACCAGTAACTGACTGCAAGGAACCAGTAAGGAGAATCAGAGGTGGGTGTTAATTCTTTTTTTTTTTCTTTTAGCAGTCTTATTTTGAAAAATTGCTTACTGGCCAGGCAATTCCTTTAATGCTTCGTAAATGCTGTTAAGAACAGCTCAGACAAGATGGCGGGGAACTGCAGTAAAGTAGTCTGTACAGACCAAGAAGTGGCGCCTAGGCTTAGTGGCCAGTGGGTAAACTACAGGATTTTATGGTTTTTGTTTAAATATAGATAATGATATAGGAAATAAAAAAAAAAAATATCTTTAAAAAAAAAAAAATATGTTAAAGGGAACCTGTCACCGGTATTTTGGGTATAGAGCTGAGGACATGGGTTGCTAGATGGCCACTAGCACATCCGCAATACCCAGTCCCCATAGCTCTGTGTGCTTTTTTTGTGTAAAAAAACGATTTAATACATATGCAAATTAACCTGAGATGAGTCAGAGCTTGAAAATATGACTCTTCTCTGGTCAGACAAGTAAGATATGACTCTTTTAGGTTATTTTGCATATGTATCACATCAGGTTTTTTTTACACAATAAAAGCACACAGAGCTATGGGGACTAGATATTGCGAATGTGCTAGTGGCCATCTAGCAACCCATGTCCTCAGCTCTATACCCAAAATCCCGGTGACAGGTTCTCTTTAAGCATAAAACCGAGATTTAAAGAGGTCAATTTCTGATGACACATTCCCTTTAAGGAAGACCAGACATATCTGTTTTATTTACTTTCATCCCCACGTAATAACAATTCTAGAACATCTATTCTTATGACTCTTGTGCCATTCCTCTGCTATTCCTACTAGAGATTTAGGGAAAAATTTCCAACTGGGTGTTAACAGTTAGGGGTGTGTCCCTGCACACTCTGAAACTGTGGTGGCAGACTGTGCAGAGACACACCACTTTGATAAGGAGAATGGTAATACCCAGTTGGCAATTTAATAATAAAGGTATAGTAGGAATAACAAAGGAGCAGCACAACAAAGTCATAAGAATAGACGCTCCAGAATTGTTATTACATAGGGAATACAAGTAGTTACTAAAAAAAACACATGTCAGGAGAGGTTACAGGTCCTCCCCTTAAAGGTATTGTCCCATCTCATATATTGGAGGCATATTGCTAGGATATGCCCCCAAATGTCTCTGGGACCCGCACCTACCTGTAGAAAGGAGCCTGCAAAGTCAAAGAGGGTGCATATGCATGACTGCCTTCCATTCATTTCTATGGGAGAGCCATAAACGGGCGAGCAGCTTGCTAGAAATGAATAGTAATTAATGGAGGGTGGCAGCGCATGCACGATGCCCTCTCCATCACTGTGCAGGCCCTGTGGGTCTCAGATATGGGATCAGCACCTATCAGACATTGAGGTATAGCCTAACAATATGCCCCCAATGTATGAGAAGGACCAACCCCCACCACAATATTAGACAACTTCCTTGCCGTCTTACATTTAGACCTTTTTCTACGCCTGTACCCCCCCCCCCCCCACCACAATATTAGACCTGCAGCAAGTGGGGAAAAGTTGCAGATGGCAGCGCAACTAACCATGTGCTCCCCCACCAATCGTGACAACGGTCATTCTCTTCTATGGAATTGCTGGAGAAAGCGCAGAGTGCACTGTACTTGGTGGCCTCAAAGAGCTGAATGGAGCAGTGTTGATGTATGTACACCGCAGCTCCATTCTCATGTTCTTTTGTCGCGACGAAGGACAAAAGAACTAATTATTTGTTGTTCAATCGCTTGACAGGTTTGAACTGGGAAATTATCAGGAGCAAATGTTCGTACTATAATAACCCCGTGTAAAAGGCCCTTGACTCAACTAAGCAACCATGATGCACTGCTATCTGTAAATCTCTCTTTAGACATGAATGGGAACAGAAAGATGTAACGTAGTAAGTGCAAATCAGTACAAGAAAAGTAAAGTATCTGGAGAGCTGGTAACACCACTGGACACTTAGCTGTACACAGCACTGTTTCCGAGTATTCACCCTGAGCAGTGTCCACAGCATCTCATCCAGCCAACCAGCACCCTGCTCTGTACTGATGAGGAGCAAAACCCCCGAAACAATGCTCTCTACAGAGGAGTGGCTCTGGTTTGACTTTCATTAATTCGTATGATATAGGTCTACTTACAGATATTGTGATGCTAGCAGACCAAGGAAGATTAGCAATAACTGGGTATTAATATGCCACAAAATGTAATTGTGCTGGATTTTTATGTTGGTGCTCATAGAGTAGTGTAAATGAGCACCTACCAAATCATCCCACAAGAGGATTTAAAGGGGCTATCCAGTAAATAATATTGATGACCTACCCTCAGGTCCCACTGATCAGCCACTAGAAGAGGTGGGGCGCTCAGTGAGCGCTGCAACCTCTTTCTAGGCCATGTGACGTCACCGTACATCGGTCACATGGTATGTTGCAGCTCAGCCCCATAGAAGTGAATGGGACTGAACTGCAATACCAAGCACAGCTGACATACAATGTACGGCTCTGTGCTAGCGGAGATAAGAGAAGGCCGCAGCACTCACCAGAGCTCCAGTGAGTGCAAAGGCTCCCTAATGCAGCTGATCAGCAGGGGTGCCATGACTCGGACCCCAGTCAATGTGATAATGATAATCTATCCTGGGGAAAGGTTATCATTATAATTTCCTGGATAACCCCTTTGTATGTCTATGAGGACCTCCCAGCTCTCCCCATTAGCTGATGTCAGGACCATTTTACCCATAGTTTAATTACAAAGTACTGTACCAATCTAAGAAATTAATGGGTGGTAAGATTGCGTAGAAATCCTAGTACACAAGACAATTTGACAATCAAACTGCCTCTATAGTTGTTGTTTTTTTACATGCGAATATATAATTTACAAGTACTAAAAATAAGATTTAAAAAATATATAAAGTGTGTGTGTGTGTGTGTGTGTGTGTGTGTGTGTGTGTGTGTGTGTGTGTGTGTGTGTATATATATATATATATATATATATATATATATATATATATATATAAAAAATACTCAATATATATGTGTTATACTCACAGCAAGCCAGTGGAGGTGCAGGCCACATGATTTCTTGTGAACGTGACTTTTTTCCATCTGCATTCACATATATTGCAAATGTGGAGAAACACAACAGGTATTCGCTAAGTGCCAGTCTTGCTGCACAAAGTGCATCAGGGGCAGCTTGTATAAGGAAGGTTAGTTTGGGATCATCTGGATTTGGAAAGTTTAATGGTGCCCCTTCATTAAGGAGAGGATAAAGAGAAAAACCAGATGTGTATCCAACACACACTCGTTCCCCCAAGATGTCCATACACTGTACGACTCCAACTGCCTGGAATTCTTTAATCCGTCGGGGCAGACCTTTTCGGTTGGTTAATTGGAAGCAGACAACTTGACGCTTTGAAGCAGCACAAAGAACAGCAGTTGAGCCTTGGCACACCAAACCAGTTGTAATGACCTGACAGCCCTTTGCTTCAGGGATCTTTACTCCAGGAGAGTCTGGTGGGAGGTCCCAGGTGAAGAGACGAACACTATGGCTCTTCCCACAAAGGACTGCCAACTGTTGGACTTCTGGAACGGAGCGCAAAGACAACACACGCTTGCAGTCTCCCAGCTGGGTGATTTCTAGTTGGAAAACAATGTACAGTTATAAGTTATGGTTTTATGTGCGTTAAAACCAAAATTACAAATGCAGGAAATGGAACCTTTTGTTTTTTCAACACTTTTTGTGACACATTTCTTCAACCAGGGATTGCATATAAATAGGGCATTAATATTGTTACACTGGCAAATTCTTTAAAGGGATTCTGTCACCTATATTTGGCATATATAACTAAGGCCACAGTACTGAGGTGTACTACAACATTGTTAAAACCTTAACTTTGTTACTTTTATTGTGGTTTTCGATTCACAGAAAAATTACTTTTAGGATATGCAAATGAGGTACCAACTGGGAATTTTCAATCTTTTAAAGAGCCCAATTCCATTTAGCCCCTCCCCCCTCACGCTCCCAAGTCCATTCCTACTTCCTGTGATGTCACTAGGCCGCTTCATGAAGACTTCAGAAAGTACTGTATACTGTAATGTGCAGGCATGAGATTTGGATGCAGCAGCTCAGTGATGTTACAAGCAGAGGGGACGGGGATCACTGACATCACAGCCAGAGAGGACAGACTTGGGATTAGAAGGGGGTCGGAACAGAGGCAGAGAGAAGAGGCAGCCTTGGACTTTTGTAAAGATCGACAGTGTCCAGTTGGACACTTGGTGCCTTATTTTGCATATCCTACAAAGTTCTTTTTCTGCAGATTGAAATATGGTAATAAAAGTAAAAATATATGGGGTTAATTTTTTAAGATCCCCTATAGCTGGCGCTGGATCCAACAAAGTTATGTAGTGGTGCTGGCCTCTACATAACTTTGGTGAACCCACCGCCGCTTCTAATTGTAAGCTTCCTAGCTGTCTGATATTTAGACCATTTTCTACGCCTAAACCATGTGTAGAAAATGGTAAATAAGATGGGCCTACCGGCTCATCCCCTTCCCCGCTCACTTTTGTAGACCTGGCATGAGTGGGGAAGTTGCAGACTGCGGGGCAAAGGACCTTTGCGCTGCAATCTGCGCCAGAAATATTACTAAGCAGAAATATGCCTATATTAGGCAATGACCCCTATAGTTTGAACAATGTTTTAGTGCTAAATATGGGTGACATACACAGAATTTGTTGGCAGATCTTGAAAATGTCTGCTGACAATCTGGGATGCCCCCATTCACATCAGATTGTCGGTGGAGAACGTTATTAAGAATTATGAAGTGAAATAAGTGCTCACAACCTCCTTAGGGCTTACCATTTTTATTCATGTGCAGCAGGAAAAGCCCATCTTCTGTCCCCAAAGCAATTCTTTCCTGATCTGAAAAACACACTTTTACCTTAAATATACTCTGTGCATAAATACAGTATCTTGCACTCACACATAATAATACCATATCAAGGTTTATTACCCATGATGGCTGCGCAGAGTGTTGTGCGTATAAAAGGCAGTGCACTGTCATATGCCTCCTTTAACACCCGAACTGAGCGATCCTGTGGCCTCTGCTCCCGCAGGAGTAATTGAAGCTCCTTCAGCACTTGCACCCATTTCTGCATTTCATCTGAAGTTTCTGCCAGCAGAAGCTGAGAGGACAAGGTGAGCGGAAAGTTCAGCTGTGAGGAGGTTACCTGCAACAGATGATTGGGTCAATCAGCAATAAAAATCATCATGACATTTAACTCTTATTTAAATGAAAAATAAATTACATCCCTGAATTTATTAGTTTAATCAGTTTATAGGCAAGTGATAGGGCTCGTAGGAATAGTAATTGTAGTTAGGTCCTTTTCACACGAGCGAGTCCCACACATTGGACTCGCAGAGTGTATCAGGGAGAGCACCAGTCCTGACCTCCCAGCACTCCCGGGGTCGCATAGCATTATATTGATTTATGATGCTACGTAACTCTTATGGTATGTATTGGATAATGCTGTCAGTGTTATCCAATACATTCCAGAACTGTAAGGGTTACATAGCATTATAAATCAATATAATGCTATACAACCCAGTCAGTGCTGGGAGGTCAGGACGGGAGTTGTTGCATACTAGCTCTGCGAGTCCGGAGCAAACCTCTGGTCATAATCCAAACTTCCCATTCCGAAGAATTCTCCCCGGATGCAGCACAATATTTTCCTGTCAGGCAGGCCTCCTCCAGTAACTGCTCCCCATTGATGCAAAACGACACAATCTCGCTATTCTGCTACCAACCCTCCTAGTGTGCCTTTTATATGCTCCTCTAGGTACCATTTAGTGTCCTGAAATGGTTTCATCAGCTCTTTCTTTTCTAACGGAGTTAAAGAGTGGGTAATGAACTTCCTCCACTTGCTAAAAAAAAAAAACTTTGTAGCCCTCTCTTTATTGTTTTCCGTATCTAACCTATTCATATAAAAGGACATGTTTCAATGTTCCTATGGCTTCTTCTAATGTCGGAATGGTGGAATGTATATAATGTCTGAGTATTGTTTTTTTCACTGCCAGTAAAAATAAATTAACACCTTTTACCTGTGTGGACTGGGTTATTTTGCCTTTATGATCATATGGTATATAGTGAAAAATGCAATGTAAAGGTGTAGGTTTTGCTTCTATTCCCCAGACTTGTTTTATATAATCTATCGCTCCTTTCCACAAAGGCTGCAGATTAGGACAATTCCAGAGGCCATGCAGCAGGTTAGCTTTCTGTAAATGACACTACAGGCACCATCTAAGATGATGCGCCGGAGCATCTTTATACGACAAATCGAAAGCATAGGTTGCTTTGTGTAGTATTCTGAAGTGCATTTCTCTCCACGTCTCGCTGCTAATAGCCTGTCTAACCCGTTCCAGTCCCTCTCTCAATTTAGTTGGTCAGTGGCCTTTCATCCAGCTCCTCTTCCCATTTCTTAAAGACCTACTCCCCTAATGGGATAGAATGAACGTTTTGGATTTTCCTGTACAAATCAGACAGAGAAGAGGCCTGAGATCCTATCAAGGCCTCGAACCAAATCAGCCTCTCGGGTTCTGCTAATGTTGTGGCTTGCGCCATACATAATGATCTTATTTGATTATGTGGTAAGAAGTGAGAGGAGGGGAAGTGGAACAGAGATTGAAATTCCTGCTATTTCAGGATCTCAGTTCCCGAAGGAGACAGTAGTTGTTTCACTGAATTAATCCCTTTTTCTCTCCAATGGGCAAACATCTTAGATTGCACCCCGCCCGACGGGAAAGCGGGCAGGGACCGTAAAGGCATATATGGTGAAATATACATAGGTAACTTGTAAAGTTTCCTGATCTCTCTCCATGCTGCCATGGTGTCTTTTATCAGAATGTAGTTTTTTATGGAAGGGGGGGGGGGGGGGGTATCTCTAATTCTAGTATGCATGATCGCCACCAAATCCCAAGGGGCTGCCAATTCTCTCTCCAACGGTGGGTTTGAAAAATTTGACGTCCCTCTTCTCCAGTCTCTGATATGTCTAAGCAGGGAAGCCAGATTAACTTTCCTAATGTTGGGCAACTGCAACCCGCCCTCCCATTTTTAAAAAACACAATTTATTATAAGCAATCCGCTGCCTTTTTCCCTGCCACAGGAAATGGGACAAGGCTCTTTGTATTCTATTAACATCCACGTGTCGTAACAGTAGAGGGATAGTCTGGATGGGATAGAGCAGTCTAGCAAAGCTCACCATCTTTATCAGATGGGCCCTATCAAACAAAGATAGTGGCAGCTTAGCCCACCTCTCTAATTCCAACTCCATCTTCCTTATTAACGGGTCATAATTTAGTTTATATAAAGATAATGGATGCCTCCCTATTTTTATGCCCAGGTACGTCAGGCAATGAGGCATTACCTCCACTTCGTGGGTTTCCGACAACACTTGTGACTCTCGCGAAGGACCAGATAAGTAAAGTAAATGGCTTTTGCTTATGTTTATTCGGTAGCCAGTGGTTTCACCAAAATAAATCATGGAATCTAGGATCTTTTTGAGATGAGAGTTACTCTAGAGAGATACTCTAGAGAGAGTTCAGAGAAGAGCTACTAAACTAGTACATGGATTGCAGGATAAAACTTACCAGGAAAGGTTAAAGGACCTTAACATGTATAGCTTGGAAGAAAGAAGAGACAGAGGGGATATGATAGAAACTTTTAAATACATAAAGGGAATCAACTCGGTAAAGGAGGAGAGCATATTTAAAAGAAGAAAAACTACCACAAGAGGACACAGTTTTAAATTAGAGGGGCAAAGGTTTAAAAGTAATATAAGGAAGTATTACTTTACTGAGAGAGTAGTGGATGCATGGAATAGCCTTCCTGCAGAAGTGGTAGCTGCAAATACAGTGAAGGGGTTTAAGCATGCATGGGATAGGCATAAGGCCATCCTTCATATAAGATAGGGCCAGGGGCTATCCATAGTATTCAGATATATTGGGCAGACTAGATGGGCCAAATGGTTCTTATCTGCCGACACATTCTATGTTTCTATGTTTCTATGAGTGCTCGTTCATAAAAAAGGCATAGACAAAAAGCCAGGCGTATTTACCCTCGCTTGAGGATTCTTGTAAATTTCATCGAGGAATAACCAAAATGATCCCCTGATTCCAAAGGCTTCAAAAGTTTGCTCGAGCCATCTCCAGTTTACATTGTCGAAAGCCTTTTCCACATCCACAGACAGAAAAGGCAGGGCAGCTACTAGACTTATTATGAAATAAGTAATCCTGAACCGGAAACACTGTCCTTATGTTAGTCACTGCGGCTCTTGTAAATTCTACCTGGTGAGGGCCTATCAAATCAGGCCTGTAGTTAGCTAGTCTAATCGTCATCAATTTAGTCAAGATTTTTAAATCCTGATTAATTAATGAAATTAGTCTATAAGAGCAGGGCATAGTCATGTCTTTACCCGGTTTGGGGATACGTTTTATATGTGCCATATTCCCAGAAGGCATAATGTCTCCCCCATTTAGACAAGAGTTAAAGAGGGCTACTAAAGTCGGGGTAACTTTCGTGCTTAAAACTTTAAGAAATTCCGCCGGATAGCCATCTGGGCCAGGTGTTTTTCCATTCTTTAGTGATTTTATAGTAAACTTAACTTCTTCCTCCGTAATTGGCTTATTAAGATGAGACAACATTTCCTCCGTGAGTTTTGGGAGAGTAACTTTAGACAGTTTTTCTACTCTGGCTTGATCATAATTATCTAGGGAGTATAGCTTGGCATAGAAACTACCAAAACATTCGGTTATGCCTTTTGGGTCTATGAGTTTTTTCCCCGTTTCGTCAGTTATAGTTTTAATACCCGGGTTGTAATGTTGTACTTTCGTCAGATTAGCTAGCATCTTCCCAGCTTTATTACCGAATTTAAACAGGTTCGCTGATTTATAATCTAGGTATAACCTTGTCTTTTGCTCTAGATAATGGTCATAATTGTGTTTCGCCGTAACCCATTTAACTTTATTTAGGTCTGTAGGGTTTGCTAGAAAGGAGGTGTACGCATTACGCACCACCTCCGTTGCCTGCTGGAGACTAAGTCGCATCTTTTTCTATTTCGCAGTGGTGTATGAGATTATATTCCCCCTGATAAGCCCCTACGCCGTATCCCAGAATAGTCGGTGGTCATCTTTATGTCCTATATTATTTTCTAAAAACTCCCACCACCACCCCTTCAACCTATCAATAAAGTCATCATCAGCGGTTAGATAACTAGGCAACCGCCATATGTAGTTTGTCCCTCTTGGAATAGTTTCTGCTAGCGTTATGGACACCGGGGCATGATCAGATATCACCATATCTGTGCTCTCCGACAGCACTATTTTCTCCATAATTTGCGGGGAGGCTAAAACATAATCCAGTCTGGACCATGACTGATGAGCGTGGGAGAAGTTGGTAAATTCCCTTTTAACCGGGTTAAAAACCTTATCTTCCTGCAAGATATCCGATTCCAACTCCCTAAAAAAGGAAGTCTGTTCAGAATTAGGCCCATATATTCTAAATATGGTCAGCAGACCTGCATCTGTGTCCAATTTTACCTTCAGGATTCTCCCTTCGTCGTCGCTAACAGTAGAGAGAACTTTGTGTCTAAACCTTTTGTGTAAAAGTAAAAGCACCCCCGCCTTTCTGCCCTTTGAGCGGGAGCCCAAAACTCGACCCACCCAAAGACGTTGCATGCGCCACAGGTCAGCCTCCTCCAGGTGTGTTTCCTGAAGCAATGCTATGTCAGCGTTCAGTTTTTTAAGATGCTTAAGAATCATCATTATTTTCAGAGGGGCTCGTAGGCCCTTAACGTTCCATGTAACAATTTTCATAGTGTGAAAATCACACAGGTCAAATGCAAGGTACACTCTGGAGGAGGCCATCCCCACGTATTCATATTATTTACAAGCATGACACTGCATCCATGGATTATGAGGAGGTAAAAACCCCAAACTCCCCCCCTAACCCCATAACAGGAATAAAATACCTCGCCTGAGTAGGTTTCGGCGACCAGCTAAAATTCTGTCTCGACTTCTCTTTTTTCGCACTGAACTGGTCGGGATAGCGGACATCTGCCCCACCAGATTCCTGCAGTTGTGAATACACAATATTTCCCCTCCTACTACCTCGAGTTATCTGACATCCATTATCCTTGTCCCATTAACTCCCCCACCCCGTTATCTCACTTGAAACCAAAGTACATTTGTACCAGGAGACTAGCTTGTCTCATCTTTCTTTGTATCCCCATTCCTCACTCCCACCAGTGAGTCCGTTGACCTCAAAACTTCGCCTGTGAGTCACTTTGAACGATGAAGATTGCTTCTAGCACAGCTGTCCCATTCCGGGCTTGAACCATGGGTCCGATCTCCTCCGGACAGAAGTGGAGAGGCACCAGTGTATCTCGAGACTGGCTTCTCTCCATGATGACTACCACGTGTTGACAGACGTCCTCTGGATGGTGTTCCCATTCCTAGGCTTCGAGGGTTCGCTGTCGTCTAGGGCCACTGCCACGTCACTGGGTGACATATAGGTATCGGTTCTACCATTTTGTCCAAAAACTCTCAGAATAGTTGGGTATATTAGGGCAAATTAAATTTTCTTTTGTACCAGTTGCGTGCAGATATGCAAAAAAGCTCTCCTTTTCTTAGCAACCTCCACAGAATAGTCCCAAATAAGATTCTGTGCCCCCTCACTTTGAGTGGCTGGTTAAGTCGCCTGTACTTGAGCAAGGAATTTGACTTTGACTGGTTTTGGTCTCGTTGCAGATCCTTCGCAGATGCCTCTCTTGGTGGGCCAGTTCTGTGAGCTCTTTCAACAGTCACCGGAGTTTGGAGCTCCAGTGCTGGCGGCAATTCCACTGCGCAGATGTGAGCCAACTGATGCGCTGGGATATTCCCAGGTAAGCCTATGATCCGCAAGTTACTCCTCAGTGAGCGGTTTTCCAGGTCTTCTACTTTATCTTTCAAAGCCTGGTTTAAACGTATCATATCTCTGACATGAGTCTGAGCTTTCTCTAATTCATCTTCAAAAACCCCGGCTCTCTGCTCCAATTCCCGTATGTGGGCTGAGTTCTGAGCAACGTCACTCTGCAGCTGTCTCATGGTGGTGGTTATCGTCGCCTCCAAGGTGGCTTTTATGTCTGGGGCAAGCAGCTGAGCGACCACTATTGCGATCTCCTTGCAAGGTAGCTCCATTCCTTGTAGTTGCTGGGATGGATCCAGCTGAGTACCCCGGTAGTCCCCCGTATCTGGCGGAAGGGGAGGCTGGGACGAGGAATGGGTTGCTCTCCTTCTCCCGTCGGCCATCTTTCCTTTCTGCAGCGCTTCAGACTCTCGTGGCGGAAGAAGAGATTCCGTCTGCAGGGAGCCGCTGCGGACAATAAACTTCTCCATGAACCTCCAGTAAGTGTCAGGAGGTAATATTTCGTGGAGGTAATCCCCCGGATCTCGGCTAGCCCCTGGGTAAGTGGCTGGGTAAACTGAGCTCTCCTGCTACACTACCTTACATGTGCGCGCCGGAACCTGAAGTCTGGGGCCTTATATTGGTTGTCGCACATCAGAAACTAATGGCTGAACATATATTGATATTAGGTCAAAACTCTCTCTAAAACCTTATCTTCATCACATACCCGAAATATACATGGGATGTCCTTGGGGTTAGCATGGATGACATCAGATTCCAGGACAGAGCTAACAGAAAAATGTTCATCTCTGCACAGAAAAAAAAAAAGTGAGAAAACAATGATTTATTACAACAGAAACTACAATGAGGAGAGTTAAAGGGTTTCTGTCATGAGAAATAACGTTATGTAGCTGACTGACATTAGCGATGTGCTAATGTCAGCAGTACATAACAGTATGCTTTATAAAAACTCCCTGCCTGCCGCCGTTCTCTTAAAATAAAGACTTAAAATATGCTAATGAGCCTCTATGTGCTATTAGGGCGTTGCTTCAGCACCTAGAGGCTCGGTCTACACACCCTTTGGCACGCCCAGGTCCAGTTGATTGACTTTCGAGTTCTCCTCAGTGCCCTGTAAATCACACACCTGCGCCGTCCCGTTTAGTATTCGGCACAGTGAGTGAAGGACGCGCTCCTGCTGCCGGCTTCCTTCCTTTGGCACAGGCGCAGTGAGGAAGTCGGCAGCAGGAGAGTGTCCTTCACTCACTGCGCCCGCGCCGAATACTAAACTGGACGGCGCAGGCACGGGATTTACGGGACACTGAGGAGAACTCAAAAGTCAATCAACTGGACCTGGGCGTGCCAAAGGGTGCGTAGACCGAGCCTAGGTGCTGAAGCAACGCCCTAATAGCACCTAGAGGCTCATTAGCATTTTTTTAAAGTCTTTATTTTAAGAGAACGGCAAGGAGTTAAAGCATACGGTTATGTATTGCTGACATTAGCACATCGCTAAGGTCAGTCAGCTATATAACATTATTTCTCATGACAGAAACCCTTTAAGCAGCAAATCTGAGTTTTGTGGATACTTGCCTCATATCGATGACCTGTAGGATAGTGGTATTACACTGGGAGCTGGCATCATACACATGGACCTTAAAGTCACTTATAATCACGTAGACCCGCTGCCATCCCTTCTTCACTCCAGCTGGCTTAGGGATCTAGATAATAAAGAAAAGTAAAAACATATTTAAAGCACACAAGTTGCAATGGACATAGATGCAAACATGTAATGATTCTTTGCTATGCTATTTATTATAAATGAACCACATTGACTTACAGGGGGGTCAATCATGGTATCGTTTGTTTTCATGGGGAAAATAGCCGAAAACAATCAAACCTCACAGGTCTGCTGATGGGGGCTCTGAGGGTTAAGTAGTTAATTTTTGCATAATTTGAAAACTGTATATCCTATTCAGAGGATAATGGGATAACCCAGAGCCTCCTTTCCGGATGAGGTAGTGTACACGCGCAAACACCGCTCCATAGAGAAAAGCAATATCTCTGTCAGTCCCGTAGTAGTCACACATCTGCATTAGCCAGTTCACTGCATTGATCTACATAGCTACACAATTTGGAAGACTCAAGAAATACATATGTCCATCCAGTTCGGCCTTATAGTCTATGCCCTGTTTAACTATTTTTGCAAATTCACCATGACACTCCCTCTGACAAGCTGCTCTTACAGGAAAGAATCCCCTTCTATGTTGGTGTGGAAACCTTCTTTCCTCTAGAGGTGGATCTGCTTGTTTTTAATGAGAAATATACTATTTCATATATAGAATTGAGGACCTGGTTATACTGCATTATACTATATATTGCATAGTTTTTTTTCTTATTGGCATTCTGTGCAATAAAGGGGTTTAAGCACAGCATGGTTGTATAACTTTAGACGCACGGGCTTCAATGTAAAATCTATTACAGAGCCCCCAGCCATCATGTGCCATGTATAGTACTGGACTTCTTAAGCGCCAGGGCTTGGGCATGGCAACAACCTCTGCATCCCCTATATTTACAGCCCTGGACATCACCAAAAATAAGTCTTCACATTTATTTTTATTACCCAGTTTACAGTCCAAAGAGTAGCATGTTTGAGGACAGCGATATGATATAAACAAGAAAATGGACCATGGTCCAACAGAATAGATGAATGCATCTTTGAGTCATAAAGGGCATGAAGATTAGACATTAAGACCACGTTCTGTAGAGCCACCCATGTGGCACAGTAAGTGCAGATCTCCCCTTTTCTTTTTGGTGAATACATTAATAGTAATTATTTTCATCTTTACTAGATATACTGAACCAACCGATAAGTATCCTTCCAGTGCAGTGCCGCTGCCAGTGTTCGGGTCTACTCCAAGAATCCTCTTATTTTGATTAGGGGGAGATGGACAAATTGTGGCACCATCACAACAGGACATATGGCACATATACCCACACACTGCAGAAGCAAAAAGAGAGTATTCATTCTAAACCATTCCATTACAAAACATGAACAGATCTGAAAGGAGATGGTCTCACCTTCACAGCACAGTCCTTGGCGCACCAGTCCAACCATGACAGATGTACAGCGCAGACACTTTGTTGGTGATGTAAAGCTTTTCACTTTGAAGGTGTGTGTCTTTGGCTGCAAGCAAATTAAAGAGAACTGAACCAAAAATTATCTATGTAATTTCAGATAATGCTTTCAGAAAACGCAGTTTTTAACCACTTAAGGACCATACCCCCCTAGTGACCAGGCCCTTTTTCACAAATCGGCACTCCACAACTTTAACGGTTTATTGCTAGGTCATGCAAC
This sequence comes from Bufo bufo, assembly GCF_905171765.1. Lineage (NCBI taxonomy): Eukaryota > Metazoa > Chordata > Amphibia > Anura > Bufonidae > Bufo > Bufo bufo. The sequence goes on from NC_053398.1 coordinate 50,295,621, forward strand.
TTGGCACCCAAATTAATTTTACCTCCTTTTCTGCTCACTAATAGAGCTTTCATTTGGTGGTATTTCATTGCTGCTGACATTTTTACTTTTTTTGTTATTAATCGAAATTTAACGAAATTTTTGCAAAAAAATGACATTTTTCACTTTCAGCTGTAATTTTTTTTTAAAAAAACGACATCCATATATACATTTTTCTCTAAATGTATTGTTCTACATGTCTTTGATAAAAAAAAAATGTTTGGGTAAAAAAAAAAAAAAAAATGGTTTCGGTAAAAGTTATAGCGTTTACAAACTATGGTACAAAAATGTGAATTTCTGCTTTTTGAAGCAGCTCTGACTTTCTGAGCACCTGTCATGTTTCCTGAGGTTCTACAATGCCCAGACAGTAGAAAAACCCCACAAATGACCCCATTTCGGAAAGTAGACACCCTAGGGTATTCGCTGATGGGCATAGTGAGTTCATAGAACTTTTTATTTTTTGTCACAAGTTAGCGGAAAATGATGATTTTTTTTTTTTTTTCTTACAAAGTCTCATATTCCACTAACTTGTGACAAAAAATAAAAACTTCCATGAACTCACTATGCCCATCAAAAAATACCTTGGGGTGTCTTTCCAAAATGGGGTCACTTGTGGGGTAGTTATACTGCCCTGGCATTCTAGGGGCCCTAATGTGTGAGAAGTAGTTTGAAATCAAAATGTGTAAAAAATGCCCTGTAAAATCCAAAAGGTGCTCTTTGGAATGTGGGCCCATTTGCCCACCTAGGCTGCAAAAAAGTGTCACACATCTGGGTGAGAGAAATATCTCGGTCAAATGCCAACTTTGTATTAAAAAATGGGAAAAGTTGTCTTTTGCCGAGATAATTCTCTCACCCAGCATCGGTATATGTAAAATGACACCCCAAAAAACATTGCCCAACTTCTCCTAAGTACGGCAATACCAGATGTGTGACACTTTTTTGCAGCCTAGATGCGCAAAGGGGCCCAAATTTTTTTTAGGAGGGCATTTTTAGACATTTGGATCCCAGACTTCTTCTCACGCTTTAGGGCCCTTAAAATGCCAGGGCAGTATAAATACCCCACATGTGACCCCATTTTGGAAAGAAGAAGGTATTCAATGAGGGGCATGGCGAGTTCATAGAAAAAAAAAATTTTTGGCACAAGTAAGCGGAAATTGATTTTTTTTTTGTTTTTTCTCACAAAGTCTCCCTTTCCGCTAACTTGTGACAAAAAATAAAATTTTACATGAACTAGCCATGCCCTTCACAAAATACCTTGAGGTGTCTTCTTTCCAAAATGGGGTCACATGTGGGGTATTTATACTGCCCTGGCATTTTAGGGGCCCTAAAGCGTGAGAAGAAGTCTGGAATATAAATGTCAAAAAAAATTTACGCATTTGGATTCTGTGAGGGGTATGGCGAGTTCATGTGAGATTTTATTTTTTGTCACAAGTTAGTGGAATATGAGACTTTGTAAGAAAAAATAAATAAATAAATAAATAAATAATAAAATATCAATTTCCGCTAACTTGTGCCAAAAAAAATGTCTGAATGGAGCCTTACAGGGGGTCTATATGGGGTGATCACCACCCTGTCATTGATCACCCCCCTTATAAGGCTCCATTCAGAGGTCCGTATGTGTTTTGCGGATCCACGGATCCATGGATCGTATCCGCAAAACACATACGGACGTCTGAATGGAGCCATACAGGGGGTGATCACCCCCCTGTAAGGCTCCATTCAGAGGTCCGTATGTGTTTTGCGGATCCACGGATCCATGAATCGTATCCGCAAAACACATACGGATGTCTGAATGGAGCCTTACAGGGGGGTGATCAGGGAGTCTATATGGGGTGATCACCCCCCTGTCATTGATCACCCCCCTGTAAGGCTCCATTCAGACGTCCGTATGTGTTTTGCAGATCCGATCCGTGGATCCGTAAAAAACATACGGACGTCTGAATGGAGCCTTACAGGGGGGTGATCAATGACAGGGGGGTGAACACCCCATATAGACTCCCTGATCACCCCCGGTCATTGATCAACCCCTGTAAGGCTCCATTCAGACGTCCGTATGTGTTTTGCGGATCCGATCCATGTATCCGTGGATCCGTAAAAAACATACGGATGTCTGAATGGAGCCTTACAGGGGGGGGTTATAAATGACAGGGGGGTGATCAGGGAGTCTATATGGGGTGATCAGGGGTTAATAAGTGACAGGGGGGAGTGTAGTGTAGTGGTGTTTAGTGCTACTTATTACTGAGCTGCCTGTGTCCTCTGGTGGTCGATCCAAGCAAAAGGGACCACCAGAGGACCAGGTAGCAGGTATATTAGACGCTGTTATCAAAACAGCGTCTAATATACCTGTTAGGGGTTAAAAAAAAAAAATCGCATCTACAGCCTGCCAGCGAATGATCGCCGCTGGCAGGCTGGAGATCAGCTCGTTTACCTCCAGTTCCTGTGTGCGCGCATTCACAGGAAATCTCGCCTCTCGCGAGATGACGCCAATCGGCGTTAGTGTGACCTGGCAGAGCCGCCGCATTGACGCCGATCGGCGTTAGCGAGACGGGAGGTGGTTAAAGGAGTTGTGTATATTAACCTGCTCCCCGATGTTCAGTTATGGCTCCTTGGGTACACCACTGTGTCCTCCAAACCTCCAGCACTACAGGTAAACATCTGGCAAGGATGAGGTTCATGTGTGCCTGCACAGCCAATGACCATCCTTGGTGGCTGCAGATAGCTTTGGCCCTAAGCAGAACATAACCCGGTGACATGTCACCACTGTGGCCAGTCATTGGCTGCAGCGGCACAAGTGAGTCCTGTCCATGGCAAACGTTTACCTAAGGTGCAGGAAGCCTGGAACCAGAGCAGTGTCCAGGTAAGTATGCTAAGGGCTCTTTCACACTTGCGTTCTTGTCTTCCGGCATAGAGTTCCGTCGTCGGGGCTCTATGCCGGAAGAATCCTGATCAGGATTATCCTAATGCATTCTGAATGGAGAGAAATCCGTTCAGGATGCATCAGGATGTCTTCAGTTCCGGAACGGAACGTTTTTTGGCCGGAGAAAATACCGCAGCATGCTGCGCTTTTTGCTCCGGCCAAAAATCCGGAACACTTGCCGCAAGGCCGAATCCGGAATTAATGCCCATTGAAAGGCATTGATCCGGACTTAAGCTAAACGTCGTTTCGGCGCATTGCCGGACCCGACATTTAGCTTTTTCTGAATGGTTACCATGGCTCCCGGGACGCTAAAGTCCTGGCAGCCATGGTAAAGTGTAGTGGGGAGCGGGGGAGCAGTGTACTTACCGTCCGTGCGGCTCCCCTGGCGCTCCAGAGTGACGTCAGGGCGCCCCAAGCGCATGGATCATGTGATCGCATGGATCACGTCATCCATGCGCATGGGGCGCTCTGACGTCATTCTGGAGCGCCCCGGGAGCCGCACGGACTGTAAGTATACTGCTCCCCCGCTCCTAATATGGCAACCAGGACTTTAATAGCGTCCTGGGTGCCATAGTAACACTGAAAGCATTTGGAAGACGGTTCCGTCTTCAAATGCTTTCAGTACACTTGCGTTTTTCCGGATCCGGAGTGTAATTCCGGCAAGTGGAGTACACGCCGGATCCGGACAACGCAAGTGTGAAAGAGCCCTAAACCTGATGGATCCTGCAGGGATGGGTGGGGGTTGATATGGGACTGGACATCCCCTTTAGGGGTGTGTGATAAAGAGGGAATATCAGTATATGGTCTAAGTTTCAAAATACATATGCTAAAAATATTGCCCCCAAAACTGGTCTGCAGGAGATGGAGATCACTTATTTCCCATCCATTAACAAGACATATGTACACATACTGTATCTATTTTAGCATTTCCTACCCCCGAAAATTTAGTGTAACAGAACCTTAATGTTTTACTACATAGATACCTTGTCTGAAGGCTCTTCTATATATTCCATGATCCCGGCAGATCTCCTGTTGGCTTTATTTTTGACAGACTAAGAAGAAAAGGATTTTAACATTATTCGAGTTGTTTGTTGTAGATAGTGTTATTATAGAATTTACTTTAAAAGGCATCTGTCAGCAGATTTGCACTTATAACACTGGCTGACCTGTTACATGTGCACTTGGCAGCTGAAGACATCTGCATTGGTCCCATGTTCATATGTGCCCGCATTTCTGAGAAAAATAATGTTTTAATATATGCAAATGAGTCTCTAGGAGCAATGGGGGCGTTGTCCACCTAGAGGCTCTGCTCTCTCTGCAACTGATAGGCCCTCTGCACTTTGATTGACAGGGCCAGGCACTGAAAACATCATCACGCCTGCCTGGCCCTGTCAATTCAAGTGGAGAAGGTGCAGCAGTTGCAGAGAGAGCAGAGCCTCTAGGTGTAACGGAAACGCCCCTGTTGCTCCTAGGTGCTAAGTTGCATATAGGAAAACTTTATTTTTCTCGGCAATGTGAGACATAGGAACATGGGACTAACACAGATGCCTTCAGCTGCCAAGTGCACATGTAACAGGTCAGCCAGTTTCATAGGTGCAAATCTGCTGAGAGATGCCCTTTAAATATTTAGCAAACAATAAGCAACATAAACAGTACATCATTCATGACATGTTATGCAAAAAAAAACAATGCTAGGAATTACATTTTGGAAGCATAACTAAAACTGATTTATTATGGCTATATAACTTTATAATATATTTTGTGCCTCCATTCCCAATTTTGAATAAGCTAACCATGGGTGGTTTATATCTAGAAGCCGAAAAATGATTTTCTGATTACAAAAAAGATAATTACTCTTACCGGTAATTGTATTTTCCGTATAGCCTCCACAACGGCACTAAGCAGGAGGGTACCCAGAATTTTAATCTGGGTAAAAACAATACAATTTTAAATCAAACAATACAGTCAAGATAATTAGGATGGGGGGGGGGGATCCCAGTTCCGCTGTGGAGGCTATACGGAAAATCCAATTACCAGTAAGAGTAATTATCTTTTCCATATGCCTCCCCAACGGCACTAAGCAGGAGGATTAACAAAGGAACCAGACTAGAGACTGACTGCTGACGACAAGACTTTTCATCCGAAGGACAAGTCCCTGTTGGCCAAAATATCCAGTCTATAGTGATTAAAGAATGTAGATGGGCTGGACCAGGTTGCTGTCTGGCAGATCTGAGATAAAGATGCTGAGGCACTTTCTGCCCACGAAGTTGACACTGCTCTAGTTGAATGTGCTTTCAAACTTGATGGTGGAGAGAGTCCTTCCCCTTCATATGCCATATCTATTGTCATTTTTATCCAGAGAGAGATGGTAGTTTTTGAGGCCCCCTGACCCTCCTGTCCTGCGTACTGGACTAGAAGACGATCGGACCTTCTCAAATTTTTAGTGGCCTCCAGGTAAACCAGGACACACCTCTGAACATTCAAGTGGTGAAACTTCATATCAGCAGCCGATTTCGCCTGGGGGCAAAACGTGGGCAAGGATATTTGCTGCTGACAGTGAAATTTTGAGAAAACTTTTGGTAAAAAAAAAAAAAAAAAAAAAAAAAAAAAAGGGCTCATGTTTTAGTACTATTCTATGATCCAGAACATTAAGATAAGGAGGTCTACAGGACAATGCTTGTATTTCTCCTATTCTTCTAGCTGAGGTGATGGCTATTAGAAAAGCCGTTTTAAAAGGACAACAGATTCAGAGAGATTTCACCAAGAGGTTCAAAGGAAGGATCCATAAGAACAGAAAGGACTAAGTTGAGATCCTAAGTAGGAATCGTAGACCTAAAAATAGGATGTAATCTATAAGTCCCCTTAAAAAACCTTTTGAACTCGGCCAACCTGACTTCAATAAAGGCACTGAGTGCTGCTATCTGGACTTTAAGGGTGTTCACTCGTAACCCTTTATCAAGACCTTTTTGCAAGAAGTCTAAAATGACCTTAATGTCAGGTGATAAGGTGGGATTCCAAGAGTCTCCGGCAAACTGGAGGAAAGCTTTCAATGTCCTAAGATAGATGTTAGATGTGACTGGTTTTCTGCTGGATAAAAGTGTGTGTTTATGACGGCATCAGATAACCCTTTTGCTTTCAGGATGGACAGTTCAAATTCCAGGCAGTAAGTTTCAAATGGTTGGTCGTTGGGTGCAGAACTGGACCCTGTAGGAGAAGGTCCGGGATCTGAGGAAGGATCCAGTATTCCCCTCCGGAGAGACTTAGAAGTAGGGGAAAAGACGAGCTCTTTGGCCAATATTGGGCTATTAGGATTACGTGGGAACCTTGTTCTGCTATTTTGGGATCACTTGGATTGGAGGGAAAGCGTATAGAAGCCCTGCAGGTCATGGGCCCAAAAATGCATCCACTCTTGTTGGACTGTCCTTGAACGAGAGGGAATAAAATTGATCTGCTTGTTTTTCTAGGATGCAAAAAGATCTAGACTTGGATGACCCCATCTCCTGCAAATTTTTTGAAATATTGACCTGTTGAGACTCCACTCTCCTGGACTCAATTTTCTTCTGCTCAAAAAGTCCGCTACAGTATTTTCTTCTCCTCTTAGATGGACTGAGGAGATTGTTTTTTTGAGAGTCTTGGCCCAGGAGAAGAAATAGGACGCAATCTGCTAGAGAATTTTGCTCTTTGTGCCCCCTTGCTTTTTTAGGTACACTACCATGGTCCTGTTGTCTGACAGAACTTTGACATTTTGTGAGTGGATGGTTGGGGAAAAGGCTTTTAGTGCCTGTGAGGAATATGGATTAATATTTACTGTCAGCCATGTCCTCACACCCATTTGCTGAAAGATGGCAGAGAAAATCAAGCTCCACAGGGGGGCCCTGCTTCGAAGCCGCATCCATATAGCAGAAAACGCCTAGCAGGCCACATTTGGTTACTTTTCACACCTCCAGTCAGACAGGTATCAGCCCTTGCCAGGATCAATAATACCTCCCAGACATGTTGGCACCTACATTTCATGAGGAATTATGAATCGCCCGGCCATCGCAGACGCAAACCAAATACATATTTGTGTCCCGGTGGCCAGGGAAGGGAGATATCCATATCTCCCCACAGAAACCCAATAGCGGCACCATGTTTGGACTCTAGTTGTAGCCGGAACAAGGGTTTTGTGGGTTATTTGCAGCCAGTCTAGCAGAGGTGGGTGGACCCCTCCTAAAGGCCGGGAGGGGCGGGGCCGGCTACAGGTTAAAAGGCTTGTGCCAGCAAGCGGGCGGGTTTTTCTCTGAAAGGGGGTCACATCGTGCAATGTGTTTGGAGGGACCTGCAACCAGCTGACATCACTGCCTCCGACGTGAATACAGCTAAGAACGCATCACTACCCAAAGAACTCATATCTGGTAAACTGACTTTTGCTCTGCTTAACCCTGTTGTACCTAGATCACCTGTATCTGTAACCTCAGACCACTGTATATATTCTCTGTGTATATTGCGTTATATCTAGTGTGCCCTTAAGGCGATTAAATATATAATTTAATCTTGTGCTATCTTGTATCTCGATCACTAATCCCCACGTCCGTGTTTTGGCCTAGTTATAAGGTACCGCGGGTTGGTTTCTCACCTTATATATGTTTCATTGCAGCAGTGAAAAGGCCCTCTCAGCTTGTTGCCTTCTCTGTGCCTGCGTGGACAGGAGGTGTCTGTGTAAAAACTGTACCAAGCTGACCTTACCTGCTCCTCTGGAGGGCGTAACGTCAAGCTTTGGTAACCCGTGACCATACCGCGTCTCATGAGCTCGACATAGGGGACGTCAAGCGGGCACGAGGCGTGGTATTCATCACATTGGTGGCAGCAAAGTGGGATCGAGATACTAGTGTGTGTGTGTGTGTGTGTGAGAGAGAGTGTGTGATACTCCCAGACACTAAAGACAACCAGCGGTAGCTTTTGCCGCTGGAGTCTTAAGATCAGCTCAACACTAGACAGTCTGAGTGCAAATGCAATAAGGTGTGTGTGCATCAGGTTGCTGTCTGTGTCAGTGACCATCCGTGGAAATGATGGGCAGTTACACAAGAAGCAAGGCTAAGGAGATGGCCGAGGCTATGGATGATGGCGGGGAGGACGCAGTCCAGATAGGGGGCAGAGAAAAGGTGGAAGGAGATTTTCTTCAAGGCGAGGGGGAGCACAGCCAAAGCTCCCCAGGGAGCCAGTTGCCGGCGGTGAGGTCCGCGGTGGGCCTCACTCCACCTGCCCATCCCCCCAGCCAGGCAGACTCGGCCACTCTCCTACAGGCTGCCCTGTACCGACTCCAGGCCAGAGACCAGGCTTCCTACAAGATCCTTCTGGCAGCTGCAGAACATCGCGAACGGACAGAGGCTGCAGAACAAGAACGTTGCGAGCAAGCACAGGCAGAGCGTGCGCACCAGCTACAAGTGCTCCAGCTCCAACTCCAGCAGCCTTCTCCAGCCCAATGTGAGTCTCCAGAGATCCGGATTCCCAAACTGCGGGTGGAGGACTTCCCCCTGCTGGACAAAGATGAAGACTTAGGCACTTTTTTTGTTGGCATTTGAGAGGGCCTGCCATCAGTACCAGTTGCAAGAGGACCAGTGGGTCAGATTTCTCACGCCACGTCTCAGGGGAAAAGCCCTTGAAATCTTTGGGTACCTGCCCAGTGAGACCACCCTGAGCTATAAGGACATCAAGCAGGCTCTGGTGCGGCAGTACAACTTGACCCCTGAGACATACAGGAAAAAGCTCAGGAGTTTGCAGCGGGGTTCTACCCAGAGCTGGGCCGATCACATGCAGGCCTTGCTGAGAGCGGTCGACCAATGGGCCACAGGATTGGAGCTCACCACTGTCCAGCAGCTGAAGGAGCTCATCGACACAGAACAGTTCTTGTGGAATTGCCCAGAGGACCTACAGCAGTACCTCCACGACCGAAAGCCAAAGGGGGCCTCCGCAACAGCAGGGCTGGCCGATGAATACACCAATAACAGGACTTCAGAGGCCCGGAAACCTGTCAGCTTGAGAGGGGGTAAGACGCACGCAGCAACTGCTACCCCTGCCCCTAGGCCCAAATGGGCACCAGCCCCTGCTACACTTTGCACGTCCGTGGGGGAACCCCGACTTTGCCACCTGTGTAAGTAGCCAGGACACTTCAAGGCTATGTATCCCCAGCACCCAAGGGACCCGTCCCAGTCATCGACCCGGAAACAGTCCACTGCGTTGTGTGTGGGTGGGGGTGGTGGGAGGTCCGTTGACAATTTTTAACCGGTCACCGTGGGCCAGGCCGTGGCCATGGGACTTAGAGACACCAGCGCTGAAAAGACTCTGGTACAGCCTGAACTGGTGGCACGCCATAATTTATTGCCTGGGAGATCCCTTACTGTCTCTGGGATCAGAGGAGTAGAACCGGTGATGCCAGTCGCCAAATATCCTCAAATATCCCTGCCAGTGTTTTGCTGGGGACGGACCTGGGGCGGCTTGTGTCTAAGTACGTGGCCGCTGACACCCCGAGGTCCGATTCCCCAGAATGTGATGTAATGTCCACCCCTGTTGATACTGTTATTGTTCATAACATGCCTGTTGAGGGGGATGTAGGGATGGGGGATGTAATGTGTGCCTCTCCCCTCAAGGTGGAGGGGGTCATTCACGCCAGCTGTGCTGAGGCCCCAGGGTGTGGCTTGCTGGGACCTGTTGTCCTCAGGTGTGGCTACTGAGGGGACAAGCAGGGGGCAGACAGCTGCGGGGGAGGAGGATGCAAATGAGGTCAGGGCTGTCCCAGGAGAGATAGGGCTCCCAGATAAAGCCTCAGTGCAGGATTCCATCACAACCGGGATGTCAGAGGGCCAGGTTAGTCCACCTGGACGGGCGACTTGGTCGGAAGCCAAGGGGAAGCAGGCACTACCAGCGGTGAGAGCGACCATAGCTGCTGTCACACGTAGTGGGAGTGTTGGGGAGGGGCCCCTCAGAGGTCTGATAGCTTTCCCCCTTTCGACCAAGTGGCTGCAGAGTCAGATGGAGGCCTGGAGACAGTTACCGGGGACCTGACAGAGAACGTGGCAGTCTCGTCTATTCTGGCCATGTCTGGTCAGGGGTTTCAGGTGGCGTTAGTGGCTGACACCAGCCTGAACGCTCTCAGGGAGCAGGCGGCACTGCCTCCCTCGGACTCAGACTTCAAGCGGGTGGTCTGGGACCAAGGACGGTTGTGCCTGGAAAAGGTCCAGCAGGGCTCACCGGAGGTGTGGCCTAGGGACCGACAATTTGTGGTACATTACCCGTTCAGGGCGGAATTTTTGTGGATTGCGCACGAGATTCCGATGGCCAGATACCCAGGGGCCGCTAAGTCAGAGGCCTGGACGGGAGATGTAGCCACCCCTGGGGCATCGGCAAATGACCCACAAAACCCCTTAGGGTTTATAGCTCCAGTCCAGAAGGTCACAGGGAGATGGTTCTGGGACCAACGGATCCGCCTGGGTTTCGGCTACAACTAGAGTCCAAACATAGAAACCCAATAGCGGCACCGTGGGGAGATAAGGATATCTCCCTTCCCTGGCATCCCACCCTCAAGCAAAGACCATGGGCATGTTCATCGTGGCCACCAGGACACAAATATGTATCCGGTTTGAACCTGCGATGGCTGGGCGATTCATAATTGCTTATGAAATGTAGGTGCCAACATGTCTGGGAGGTATTGATCCTGGCAAGGGCTGATGCCTCCTTCTGGGGTTTTTCCTGCAGGATCCGTACTGTCTGACTGGAGGTGTGAAATGTAACCAAATGTGGCCTGCTAGTAGTTTTCTGCTATCTGTCTGCGGCTTTGAAGCAGGGCCCCCCTGTGCAGCTTGATTTCCTCTGCCATCTTTCAGCAAATGGTGGGTGTGAGGACATGGCTGACAGTAAATATTAATCCATATTCCTCACAGTGCCAGAAATACTGCTAGCAGTTCCTCTGAACTTGAGGATATAGAAAAGAGATCTGGATCCCAGACTCCTTGTACCAGCTGATTCCCGCAGTGGGCTCCGCAAAGGACCCGCTTGCGTCCATTGTGATGACAACTTGATTTGGTGTCCGTCATGGTACTCCCTGGTTCAGATTCTGCAGATTCAACAACCAACCTAGAGAGTTCTTTACCCAATATTTCAGAAGGTAGTTCTGAAGAACTCTTCCGTGAAACTGAGCCCATTTGACTGCTGGTATTGTTGAAGTCATTAGACCCAGAATCTTCATGATATTCCAAAAGGATACTTTCCTGAGCAGACGAAATGCTGAGATTTTTGTTATAAATATCCTCATTCTTTTGTTGCGGAAGAACAGACATCATCTGATGGGAATCCAACTGAATTCCCAGAAACAGTTTTACCCTTCTGAGATAGATCGGATTTGTCCAGATTCAGCTTCCAGCCCAGTGACTGGAGAGTGCTCAGTACTATCTGTAAGTGACCTTGTAGCAGAATCTGTGATGATGCTGAGATGAGAAAATCATCTAGGTACGGAATAAATATTTATTTTTGATGGAAGACCCTTGAGACTTCTGCCACTAACTTGGTATAGATCCTCGGGGCTGATGAGCGGCCGAAGGGTAGGACCTGGAACTTCAGATGGACAGGTTGGTTTCTCAGGAAGATTGTGAACCGGAGATACTTCTGGTGATTGGGGTAAATGGGCACAGGATAGTATGCATCTGCCAAGTCAAGAGTTACCATGTAGCAATCCTGGGTCAACAAGTTGATGGTTGACCTGTCTCCATCTTGAACTTTTTGTACTGGATGAATCTGTTGAGATGTTTTAGGTTGATAATTGCTCGGAAGGAGCCGTTAGTTTTTTCACCAGGAATATCGGGGAGTAGAATCCTTTCCCTGTCTGATCTTCTGGCACTGGGATAACCGCTTCCTTCTCTAACAAAAGTAGAATCTGGGACTCTAGTAAATGATTATCCTCCTTTTTTAGTTTTCAGTTTATTATAAATCTTTCTGGGGAGGTGGGAGAAGAAGAGAACTCCAGCCTGTATCCTTGACGAATTATATCCAGGATCCAAGAAGACACTGATCTTTTCCCAGGCTGAGATGAACCTTTTTAATCTTCCCCCTACTGAATCTCTGACGTCATAAATTTGCTGACCTCCTCCTTAATAAGGGTTTTTAGGTTATCCACCAAAGAAAGGGCCTCTTCTGACAAAATCTTATCCATGCACTTTTGACAGAGTGGTCTTTTACTGTGACCTGCTAACTGCCTTTTACATATTGCGCACTTCAACTTCAGTGCAGATTCCCCATACCGGTGTTTTCAATGAGCGACTTCCTGGTCACGTGGTACGTGGCCACACGCCGTGCATGTTCCGTCCACGTGACCTGCTCTCGCGAGACTCCAGCCCTGACGGAGAATCGTGCCGCCGGCGTGTCTTCTATCCCCTTTTGGCTCCGATATGAGCAGTTTTTGCCCGGGGCTGCCCGCAGCGCAGGATTTATGCCAAAGCTAGTGGAGGGAACAGTATCTCGTCCCAGGTTCCGCTGCTCTGCTTCAGCTCTCCTGACTATTCAGGGACCACTTACCCAAGGTTGAGCACTATGTCTAAGCAGGAGAGAACCCTGCTTGTTCTACACTTCGTCCCGAGGGACACGAAACAACTGGAGAAGGTAAAGGGGAGGAGGCTTTTAAATCTTTGTTCTCCATGTTGTTTACTGTCCCTGGGAGGCGGGGTACCCTCCTGCTTAGTGCCGTTGGGGAGGCATACAGAAAAAATGACCTCAAATCTGCAAAAGGGACAAACATTCACACAATGAACTGACTATACTTGGTCATAGCAATTACTTTGTATTCTCTGATTGTTACCGGTTGTATTAAAGTGAATAGGAGCTGAGCTGTAGTAAGCCGGCATGGCCACTACACAATAGAGGGAGCTTTCTGCTTTCATCCACTATTTTGTTTCCAGTACCAGTGGCTCCCAAAACAGCTGAACAAACAGGGTGCCTGGTGTCGGACCCTCAACCATCTGATATTGATGACCTACCCTGAGGATAGAAGATCAATATCTACAGACTGGAAAACCCCTTTAAATGGAACATTTATATCATGCATTAGTTTCATCCTATGAGGTGTCTTTCTGTGACGCCACATGGTAGCCTTTTTGTTGCTGCAGTTGAGGTAAGAAATCCTTTGTAAGCTGAAGAGGTCTTGGCTTGGCTGCAGATACAGTATATTACAAGAGTAAAGTCTACACACTTCATCGTTTCAGCAACTAATTCTAGGATCCTATGAATGAACAATGTAGGTAATAATGTAATTGGGCAGATACTTGATGGCTGGGTTACAAGACTGTAAGCACACTCAGCTTCAATGCTACACTAAACAGGGTTGTATTTACTATAAGGCAAGTTAGGGCAGGTGCCCAGGGTGGCACTTCATAAAATAATAAACACGCCAACGTGTAACGCATCAAAACACATGCACACCTGAAAAAACAGATCAGGTGTAATCTCATGCTTTATTGAATATATAATAGATTTTAAATTGTTATCTGAAGACTTAACAGAACACACAAGCACACATCTGGAATCCAATAAAAATAATAATGGTCCCGCTGCATTATCTATGGATAATAAGGTGTATATAAAAAAGCATCAATAAAGATATACATAAATACAAGGGGAAAAAAACACCCTGAATACAGAATGCCAGTTCAAATAACAAAAACACCTGTAAACTGGGGTCCCTGATAAAGCTACAGTAGGAGGCAGCGACAGTTGTGGGATTCCAGTCTACAGTATCTTGTCTCTAGTCCAGTTCACACAACCCATTTCTTTGATCTTGATTTGGTATTAATTTTTTGGGCAGTCACATTATTAATTTTGCATATTTATTTTCATGCACTGTAGGACTTATTGAGCACATATTAAAAATTTGCCTGCACCTAAAGCTAGTTTTGCATAAGCGGTGATAGATCTCTACCAGAACAGCCTGCCGGAGCTCTCTGGATCCAGCATTGACAGACCGTACCGGAGTGTCCATCGGCCTCATTGAATCTCCTCTCACTGGATAAGAAAACTTCCTCCGATTCCCAAAAATAAGTACAAGATCAGCCCTGATGCACTCATACTCACATCGGTTCTGTCTCCTCGTCTCAAGAGGACATTGCTCAACGCTTGAAGTGGTTCAGAGTTTTCTGAAGCCGCCACATCCTTCTGTTGGAAATACAAAAGTATAAATTATAATAATAATCTTTATTTATATAGAGCCAACATATTCCACAGCGCTGTACAATAAGAGGGTTCATCTACAAACAGAATCATACGTTACACAGGAACAAACAAGTCATCAATTAAAACAAGAGGAATGAGGACCATGCTCACAAAAGCTTACAATCTATGAGGAGATAGCAGTAAAACAAAAATATAAAAATGTGCTTGTTTTGAACACTGGTCTGGCCATCTTAACAAAATAGGGGAGTAAATATAAAGCTGCATGAGCTAGCCACCAGCCGATATCCATAGAGCTTCTGAGTGCATGGGGTGTAGTGGATAGTGTCTGATGATGGATCAGAAGAATGATGTTAAAGGGGGGAGGGGGGAAATGGAGAAAAGTTAGATTAGGGGATGTGATTGACGTGTTTTTCGGGAGAGCCTAAAGCTGTGGATGTTGTAAATTTAAGGGGCATTACGTTTATAACAAGTTAGATCTCCTGTGGATAGGGAATATCAGATTGATGGGAGTCCTGCTGCTGGAACCCCCATCGATCACGAGAACGGGAGCCCTCTGAAATGGACAGAGTGGCTGATCGGAACAGCATGCCACTGCTACATTCATCTCTATGGGCGTGCCGGAGATAGCCAAGCACTGTATTTGGCCATCTCCGGCAGTCCCATAGAAATGAATGGAGCGGTGGTGCACTTTTCGGGTTGACTATCGGATGTTAAAGTCGCCCAAAATTAGAGTTGGTAATTCTGAGAACATGAAATGTTGAAGCCATGTACAAAAGTGATCCAAGAACTGGACGGGTGAGCCAGGGGGGAAATAAACAACTGCAACTATCAGGGAGAGAGGATAGAAGACTGAGGGTGTGGACCTCAAAAAGATGGGAATAATGGAACTGGAGAAATGACCTGGAAAGTGCATTCTGGGGAAAGAAGTATTCCGACCCCACCACCATGTCTGTTGTCAGGTCTGGAGGTATGAGAAACACTAAACTACATAATTACGGTGCAAAGAATGTACGACAGTTGTTTTTTTTTGCATAAATTGCACCAGAATTTTGATTATTCAATCCCCCCCATTATGTACAAATATAAGGCCATTCATACCTCAGAACGGAATGATAAAAATGGAATGAGAGAACGTTGAGGCTTGTTTTCTGAAAAACAGAAAATTCACATTGAAGACGCAATCTAATCATAACCATAATTTCGACACACAGATTGTTACCCATTGTCACCTGATATCCCCTTTGTTTTTACTTCCTCTCGCAATCTCTCCATTTCCACTCTCAAATTCTTGTTTTCTTCGTCTGCCTCTTGTAGCTTTCTAAGTTACAAAACAATACATCTTAAATCAGCCTCTGAATTTAATTTCTTTGCCAACATAATGAAAATAGTGCTGAAAGTTCAATAGAACAATTGTCCTAAAGGGAAAAATGAATCACGCCCTTTGCACATGTCTGACTTTTTACAAGGTCATCAGCACAGGTTCCAGATAGTTAAATGAATGTCAGTACCTGTCAGTTTCAAGGCTATCAGACTTGAGTTTATTCAGTTCTTCCTGGATACTCTGCTTTGCTCTGATCTCTGCATCTAGAGCAGACTGAAGCTCGAGCCGTGCTGAAGCCTCTAGTTTCTGTAGCCGGCGTGCTTTCCATTGGCTCTCCTAGCAAGTAAAAATGACACAATATACACGCTCAGATAATTTATAAATGATAGATGGAACCATCTTAACATATTCAGATTATCAGAAGAAATAACTGTTTCTTGTGAGTTGTCATCCACTGCAGAAAAAAAACCACAAGAATTTCTTACCCCTGTCTTGCTGGATGGGGTTTGATTTCCAGAACTTTTCAGTGTCTCTAACTCTTCCGTCATTTTAAATGATAAGGCTTGTAGATAAATTCGTGACTGTTTCTCATCATTGACCCTTGATTGAATAAAACAAAACAAAAACAAAGAATAAATATGTATCGGTAGAACATATAGCTGTGTCCTTGTGGTATACGCCACTATATGCACCCTTGTTAATAGCAATAAATGGAATACGCCTCCGTATACATTTGTCTTTTGCCTGTCAGAGATCTACCTGCAATGCCTCTGAAATGTGACACTGTATAGACCTAAAAAAGCATACATTGGCTATTGGACTCCCACTGTACTGTCAAAATATATAGCTATGTGTTTAGTACTGTGTCCCAGACTATTCTTTTCTATACAGTGTTTGCACTTTGATACAGATGGAGGATTCCTCTGGCACGCAAGGACTTTTCTCCAATGCTCAACCATTTATCCTACAGATGCCACTGACGCTCTATTTATTTCCTATGGGGCTGCTGAAGATAGCTATGTTTAAGCGCTCAGCTACTTCCGGCAGTCCCATAGAGATGAATGGAACAGCAGTGGACATGATCGATCTGGGTTGATAAAGGTGATCTACAAGAACCAGCTGGGAACAAACCAAGCTGATTAACCCATTTCGGAGGAACAAGAGAGAAGTGTATAACCCTAAAAATGCTGCATGTGCCTAAATTTAGGTGCACATGCATTAAAAATGCGGCATAATGGACTTGTGCAACTTTGTTAGACCAAAAACTGCCGTAGGGAGTCTCAATAAATGACCACAGTGTTGTCTTCTCTGAAGCGAACCATAGGTGTCTAAGATACCCCCAGAAGGGCGAGAAGTGTCCATAAGATCATACAAGGTCCACTCAGGTAGTGGAATATTCTCCAGACTAAATTTTTGTAAGAAGTCCAGTTCGTCAGCTGTTGATCTGTGATGCTACGTTGTAATCCACAATAAGAAGGGAAAACCCAAACAATACTGGATGCCCTTCGCCTGGAGCACATGAAGAAGAGCCTTAAGAGTCGCTCTCTGACACAAAGTCCATTGGGAGAACTTGTGATTGAGTTTCCTGATAAAAGAGAGGACTTGTGGAGCATATATCCTGTCGGAGAGCAACTCTATCTGCCATATTAAAGGGGTTTTCCAGGGCTCAGATAATGGTGACCCATCTTCAGGACATTAGAACCATGGAAGTTTGACACCTGGCACCCCCCTTCCCCCGATGAACTGTTTCATGTAGCTGCTGGAAATTATACTGTACACTGGAAGAAGCCGGAAACCAAAGGCTCCATCCACTGTGCAGCTCCCTACCAATCCGATACCGATTACCTATTCTGAGGATAGGTCATCATTATCAATATCAAAGTATCAGAAAAACCCCTATAGAGTAAACCCTGGCCGGTCTCGCAGCTGTGGACAAACATACAGGATTAGTTGGGAGGGAGCCCCAAGAATAAAAGGAAATAAGTTTTCAGAGAACTTAAAAAGGTCAGGATCCTGTCAGGTCAGGTAAATCCCATATTTTGGGGTTAAGGAGCCTTGTCTTGTTAACAGCATCATCTATTATTTGATGTATAAGTGGCATTACACATATTTTGTAGAAAAATAGCTTATGTGGAGTCCAAATCAGACTAAAGCACTCTGGCCCATCTCCAGATTATCAACTTTTTCAATGGTCTGATGCAATTCAGATTTAATAACTTGTAGTTCCCTCTAAAATGTTGACTCCAGGTGAGTCACTCACAATTCCTTCCAATTCCATCCAAATAGATTTAGACAGCCTGGCAATTTGACTAAGGAGACTGATTTATTCATTGAGGTTGCAAGCGGGTATGCTTAGGTGGGACACAATGGAGGGCTCCAGTCCTCCAAGGGGAAATCAGGAGCTGCCAGATTTAAATGGGATCCAACTGTGGCACCTGTGTTGGTACCATGTTCATATGAACCGGTACTGCTCAGAAAAATGTAGTTTTAATATATGCCAATAAGCTGTTGCACCTAGAGAATCTGCTTTCTCTGCAACTGCTGCGCCCTCTCCACTTTGACAGGGCCTAGTGTGATAATGACTACACTTCCTGGATTTGTCAAAGTGGAGAGGGTGCAGCAGTTGCAGAGAGCTGAGCCTCTACGAGTAACGGCAATGCCCCTGTTGCTCCTAGAGCCTTATTTGCATATATTAAAACATTTCTCAGCAATGCAGGCACATATGAACATGGGACCAACACAGATGCCTTCAGCTGCCAAGTCCACATGTAACAGGTCAGCCAGTCTCATAGGTAAAAATCTGCTGCCAGATGCCATTTAATTTTAAGTACTTTATGTACTTTAAACTAACTAGCAAAATATTTTTAGCAAACAACTGAACATAAACACCTGTTTAAGGACATTGAAATCACTTTGTGCTGACCACTCAAAACGTCTGTGAAAAATGCTCTTTTAGATGGGTGGTCCTCTTAAAGAAAAAGCAAAACAATATACACAGCATATAGGAGAACAGAAAATTTGCCATATAGAAAAATCTATTCTAGTTAGGATATGTTCTTCTCAAAGAAGTGGAAATCTGGAGAGAGTTTGCTGTATACTGTAAGGAAAGAAGATAACTCACCATTGCAGAATGTCTGTTATCTGGGCTTCCCAATTGGCCAATGTCTCTTTCTTATCTTCCAATAATCGGACTTCTTCTTCCAGTTGTTTTTGAGAAGCTGACAGCTTTTCTGATATAGTCTTTAACTAAAGAATGAATACAGTACTTTAAATAATCTTACAAATTGACAGCAGTAACCAAAGTCTAATCTCGTTCATGATCAATGACAGAACATAATTGGAGGTTCTAGCAACAGAATCTCTCACCCTAGCCATGTCTTCCTGAAGTTTTCTGTTCTCTTCCTTAAGCTGATTCTTCTCCCGTTCATTTGCCTTTTGAATATTATGAACTTCCTCCTCTTGTGTACGAGCACTATGTGGAGGAATATTATTATTGTTCTCATACTCCATTATATAGCACTGACATATTCCGCAGCGCTTTACAAACATTAGCATCACACTGTCCCCAATTGGGGTTAACAATCTAAGTTCCCCATCATATTAATAAAATGCTATGTACAAGCATCCAAAATGCACAAACAGACTAAGAATAAAGATTAATATAAAAAAATTATACATAGGACGCTGGAGAAATAAAACAATTTCATAATCAGTTAGGCACAGAAGGTACAATTATAATATTCACCTATCATCTCTTGTTTTGCCAATGGTCTCCTGCACGCTTTCTAATTCATGTTTAAATGACATCAGTTCCTCCTCCTTCTCTCCAAGTTCTCTACGGAGCAATTTGTTCTCGTTGGCATGTTCTGCCTCCCTTTGTGAAAATTCTCCTCTTAGTTGAGAAAGTTCTGTCTCCAGCTGTTGGATCCGTCTTTCAAGTTCTGTTCTCTGCTGGGTCATCTCATAGATATGAAGTGAGCCACTGATGACAGGAGAAGCAACAGTCTGTTGTACCTGTAGGTTGACAGACAGAATTACACAACTATGGGTATCTGTACTTTTCAAAACACTCTAAAAAGGGGCACACTGTAGATGTCATACAGGGGTGTAACTAGGAAAGGCTGGGGCCTTTAACAGACCTTTGAATGTCCCCCTTCCCATGAGCATGAATATCATGTGCAAAAATGCACACTGATGCGCACGAGGCCTAAATCTGTAAAGGCGGACAAAATTTGCTGCATGCAACACTTTTTGTCTGGCTGAATTCCTAGCAATTGGAGCGGCCAATTACCTGCTGCATCCCATTACAGTCTATGGGGTCCAGCGAGCATGCAGCACTATCCAGCTATGCCGGATCCAGAGAACTCGGGCAGGCTGTTCTGGCAGAGAAGCATGTGTGAAACTACCCCAAGTAATGCTGTTTATCCCTCCATTCTTTTTACTGTTTGCCAGACTGGGCCGCTACTGATAGCTATGGCTGCTATAGTGGTATTTACGCCCCTGCTGTCATTGAAAGATGACACTAAAAGTCACAATAATTTAGTCAGAATGTCAATTTGCTGATTTTCTTCATAAGCTTATGTCATAATTATTACCTTCGCTCTTCCCAGGTCTTCCGAAGCTTGGGATGCTTGTGCTTTACTTCTCTCTACAAACTTCTTCTGTCTTTCCACTTCTGTGGTCAGATCCTCCACTAGTGATTCTGCCTAGAAAAACAAAATTATAGCAATTATATAATATGAATAAAACAAGATCTGTCGTCTACATCAATAAAAGACTTTGGAGGGGTTATCCGAC
The DNA here is from genome assembly GCF_905171765.1 of Bufo bufo. Taxonomy (NCBI): domain Eukaryota; kingdom Metazoa; phylum Chordata; class Amphibia; order Anura; family Bufonidae; genus Bufo; species Bufo bufo. Next base: position 50,315,864 of record NC_053398.1, read on the forward strand.
ACTAACAAATGCTCCCCCATATGCCGGGCCCCTCACACTGATTCTACTTACCTGGCTCCCCACACCGCCGCTGCCTCTCCCCGTGCGTGGATGAAAACATCCAGTCACGGGGATGGGGGGCGCAGCCAATGGAAGGCGGTGACGGGGACGAGCCTCCGTAGTGTCACCCGCAGAGGTTCATCCTCATCACTGCCTGCCATTGGCACTCCCCCCCCCCCCCCCCCCCCCGACACTGGATGTTTTCATCCGCGCACGAGGAGAAGCAGCAGCGGTGTAGCGGTGTGGGGACCAGGAGCAGCGCAGGAAGCGGAGAGCCAGATAAGTAGAATCCGTGTCAGGGACCCGGCGTATGGGGGAGCATTTGTTAGAGTCGGATAACCCCCTTTAATACAAAATATATTTAAGGCATGAGAAATAACACACTAGTTCAAAAAGAGCTTGTGTCTAAGAAAGATGCATATGTATTGCATGGACAACCTTATTAATAAAGCATATGTCCCTACCTCCCTTCTACTGGCCTCAGCTTTATGAAGGTCCTTTCTTAGGGTCCTCACTTTCTCTGCTGCTGCTTCTGCCTCATCTTCTTTATCTTTTAGTCTACGAGACAATCTACTGTTTTGAGTACTTAGTCCTTCACACTTGTCCTCCTTTAAACGCAGTTCATCCTGAGCTTTTCTTTGCTTCTCGAAAGCCATCCTCAGTTCTTCTCCTTGAGACTTTAACTGTTCCAACAGTTCAGCGAGATCCTGATAATGAAAAAGAAGAGCACTGGATGAAGTCACATATGTAATCCACATATGTGCCACCTCTTGTCAAGACCTACAACACTAGGCCATGAAACTGAATTCATTCTTCAGTAATTACCTTGGTATATCGATCTTTATCTTGTTTGAGCGTTCGGATCTGTTTCTCCAAGGACTGAACCTGTGATCCTGATATGGTCTCCTGTTCTGTGGATTTTTCTGTGGAATAAACTAGTAAATTACCTTTTGTTCATGTAAGTGGCAATTGCTTGCCAACCCTAGACATCACCACTCTAGTTTGTTCATCCTTCTCACAACTTTTCATATATCAACTGAGAGAGATCCCATACTAGCACGACATTATCTGCTTGCCATGCACTGAAGTGAATGCTAAGAGGGGGCTAAGAACAGTTTTCCTGTACCACAAGTACAGTAAACGATGCTGCTCTGACCCAGGAGCTACTACTCATCTCTACAGGCTACAAGCCTCCCAACATTTTTTGTTATTCAGTGTTACAGCACATAATTTAGATTTATAATTGCTGTGGGCATGCCAGAAACAAACATGCACTGCCAAGCTCAGACATTCACTGGCTGAGGTGGGTCACCGCTGTGGACAGTGATTGGCTGAGCAGACAGCCCAAATACTCACTCCAACCTGATTTTTATTTAAAATGATGCCACCAGAAACCTGTTTGACGCAAACGATTTAAGTGAATATTACCCATTTATGTCTTTAAACAATGGACTGGTCCACATGTGTCTGCTGTTATGGCAGCCACAGTTAAAAGGGAAAACTGTAATTTAAAAAAAATTACTGTCCCCAAATATATGTGACCATTTTATTATACTACATCCATTTGCTATTAGAATAGAAATATGTAATGATGCTAAAAAGGTGTGTAAATAGTGCAGTGTATAACAAGAAATAAGATATCATAATGATAAAAAGTATCACAGAAAATAAGATTTCAAATTATATTTAATAAAAAAAATGTGAGGGCTCAAAAACAAAAACGGTAACATAACTAAAACTAACATAATGGAAAATTCATAGATCTTACTATTCAATGCACACACCTGCTAACTTCTTCTGGAGAATTTCCATCTCTGTCTTTAGACTCCGGATCTCACGATCTTTAGTAGGGGTCTCAGAATTTGAAACATGAGAATTCTGCATGGCAGCTGCAAGACAAAATATGATAATTCTGACGCCTCAACAGTTGCTATGGCCTTTGAAGTGACCTGCTGGTTCAATGCTAAAGGGCTAATATAATATTCCTACGGTTTACTGCTAAAGGGTCAATACTATAATGCAATGGTTTACTGGTAAAGTTGTTAGAATGTTTACTGAAGGGGTTAAAGGCTATGTACACCTTTGGGGGGGGGGGCATTTATTTTTATAATTTTACTCATTTTAAGCTAAAAAAAAATCATCTTTTCAATTGGGCTTTATTTATTTTTTAGCCCTTTTCTCTGTACAGCTTTGAGATTCTCTAGTAGCACGATCAGTGTTTTTACCCTGTTCTGTCAGGAAGCTCAGCTGACAGCTCCTTACCTCTGATTTCTGACCTTAAACAGTCATTACAGCTCAGTTATTATCTTACTGATGTGGCTTAAATAAATGTTTTTGAGCTACAGTACTAATAATTTAGAAATAAGGGTTATTAGATGACTAGCACAAAGTGAAAGTAGCATTCACACAGCTAGACAAACAGTTAACCCTTTATTTAAAAAAATATTCAGCACTTCTGTCACAAAGACCCATGGCGAAAAAGATTTTTAGCCCAAAATGAGTAAAATGCAATAAAAAATTAAAATTGCCCCTGAAGATCTGCGATACAAGTGGTTAATGTAACTTTGCTATACACAGTGTATTCCAAAAAGCTATGTATGGGTAGGAAACAGTTCTGACAATTTTTTGATTCTTAGTGTTAGTTGCCGGGTAATGGGCTGGTCTCATTTCGGTTAGTGATCAAGCAAAAGAGAGGACTTATTTAGTGTGTGCTGCTGCCATGCATAATAGCCGCCTTCTATATACAGCCTTTGGGAAAGCCTATTCTGCGAAATACTTCAGAACTGTGCCTACTGCATATGTCTGTGCTGATACTTTATTTTAATATACACAAGAGAACCTGATATGGATTTCTGGATCATCATCTACTTCCTGAAGAAAAAGGTGCAAGATCCAGCTCCATATAACAAGTCGTCCTTTATTTCATGCGGTATAAAAATCCAAACAAATGCAAGGTAAACGGTCTACACGTTTCGGACCACGTTATGCCGGTCCTTACTCAAAACATTACAAAAACCTTCCACTTCCTATATACCCCTGTCACACCAATCCCTAGGGATTACAACATCACGTGATCTTCAAAGTACAAAAGTTAATAAACAGTGAACAGAAAATTCGCATTAAAAACACCAAAGATATATCTGTCAAAAATAAAAACTCTACTTGCTGCAAATAATTTGTCAGTGATATTGCAGGATCAAGTCATGTTTTTTTTATTTAAACAGGTAGGAAAGCAGGTTCCTATTTCAAACATCCAGAGCATTTCTCTATTGAGAAGCTTTCTTCTGTGATCTCCACCCCTTACAGGGGGAGTAACTCTTTCCACTCCTTAAACTATTAACGCCGCTGGATCACCCTCATGGGTTGTAGCAAAATGTATGCTAGCTGCAGAAACTTTACGGGTCTTGTAGTGCGGCACGTCTGAAATATGTTTATGCACTCGAGTCTTTATCTGATTAGTTGTGTAGCCCACATAATGCAGTGAGAAAATTTTGCATGTAATTACATAGATTTTGTGTTGCAATTTATGTAAGATTTAATCTCATAGCTTTTGCCATTGGCTGTGGACTGCAAGACCGATCTGGTGTCTTTCAAATAGCCAGGGATTAAGGGGATCAAAGGCTGAAGAAGAGTCCACACATTCAGAAAGCCTCTGAGTATGAGACTATTCCAGCTACAATTGGTCTCATAGGGGGTGGAAATACCCCCTTATGGACTTTGGGCATGGAATGGAGAATGGAAATAATGGGGTGCTCCACATATATATAATCCACCTCTTTTTTGCTCAAATGCCTAACCTTTTGATAAGATCTGAAATATCTTATTTTGGAACAGGGATTTTTATCCCGTACAGTCTAGGTTTTCTGTTCTGGACCGCTTCCAAATTTGTTTTCCCCATAAAACAACAATCACTTAAAAAGAAAAATGGTGTAAATAAGTCCAAACATAATACAATGACCTTCGCTACAAAATATAGTGAGGAATATAGGAAAATCTGCAAAATAAACAACATCTCCCGGTACTTCGTTACGATAAAGAATGGACGGGATTGGTAACAGGAGGTATTAGATGTGCGGCTCGCAAAGCTCCTACTCTGGGGCAGATGATCAGTCCTAGCATGTTTCGGGACTGTCCAAATACCAAACCCATGTGGCTCACTTGTAAAGGTAGCTATAGGGGCGTGGCCTGCAGCCGGAGGGTGAAGACGTGATCCACCATAGCTCCTGCGGATGGGATCTAATCCTACCTCATCCGTCACCTTAACATTGCCACAGCGCCCCAGTTTTTACATCTTTGTGCTCCACTCTCCACCCGACAGTGTTTGAGCCAAGTAGGAAGCTTCCACTACCCGGGCGGCCTGAGATACAGTTGCGGCCTAACCGAGCAGACGGATCCCCGGCCTCGATTTTCGGCTGCAGCGCGGCCAGAGCGCAAGCGACCCGTCCTAGAGGCCCTTGGATCCAGCCTCGGACCCCAGCGGTGCTCGGAGGGGATTGAACAGAGACCAAGCTCCATCAGGTCAGCGATCTCCCCCTGCCTCCCCTCACTCACCGGCTCAGACGAGGAACATCAGCTCAGCAGGGGCGCCGTTCTCCTTCAGCATCATCCTACAGGGGAGCAGAGACTCTCTGTGCCTGCCGTCCTCCAGACCCACAGGGGGTGAGTGACCCTTGGAGAAAGCCTCCAGCCTGCTAGTAAACCAATAGGTTTCAAGCTGCTGCCGATCACAGCAGACTTTGCAAAAATAGTACATTAGCAGCACTGCTACATCTCCTTAAAGACACAGTCGTCGGGGGAGGCGGAGCTAGCCGATGGCTGAGTGAGATGTGGCTTATGTGAGCTCCCATAAGACTCCAGCAACTACTCTTCCAGCAGGACTTTATTAACTCTTGGGACCCCATGGGAGGCCGTAGGAGAGGGGCCCCATCGACTCCTGCTCCTGCCCTCAGATCCGCGAGAGCAATCACCCGCTTTTTCAGCACTCCTAGCCAGTCGAGTGCGCACGGCGGGGAAAACGAGGGGCCTAAGATGGCGCAGGCAACAAGACAGGCGGCCGCTTCTTCCAGCAGTGCGCTGAACAACCCCGAACAGGACACTATATCTGGTAACGGGATCCCGCCGAGTAGTCACTCACCTACTTCATACGCAGCGGCGGTGAGTCCGCCCTCGGCTCTCTCGTCCTCTCCTGCCCTCTTCAAGATAGTGGACGCATCCCTGAGCTCCTCACCACAGGTCCGCAGCTCGCCAGAATCTTCACCCAGGTCAGTGACCCCACGGGGTCTGCAAAATGATGGGGATGAATGGGACTGGAAAACTCATCTCAAGTCCCTTCCCACTAAACATGAGATGGACGGGCTTTTCATGAGACTTGAGGCGTCTCACAAACAAGACATGGCGGCAATACAGCAAGACATTCAACATGTCGGCAACCGGGTGGAGGAAATAGAGTTTGCCCAAGAGCAATTTCAGGAGACCATAGAATCGCATAGGCTGGTTTTGCAAGATCATACTGACCAGATTCAAGATATTCTCTCCCATCTTGAGGACATTGAAAATCGTAACCGGAGGAATAATCTCCGGATCCGGGGCCTCTCTGAGAAAATACTCCCTCAAGACCTGGAAGCCTGGGCCCTGTCCTTCTTCGGATCAATCCTACAAAAAAAGCCAGATCAACATATTGAATTGGACAGGATCCACAGGGTGTTGGGCCCCAAGCCAAGTGACCTAACGCGTCCCCGAGACGTTATATGCAGGGTGCATTTTTACAAGGATAAGGAGGCAATCCTGAGGGCCTACAGGAATATGGATCACGTACGGTCTGAGGATAAAGAGATCCTTATCTTGCCAGATTTGGCCAGACGCACTTTGCTCCTGAGAAAGGCCCTAAAACCCCTTCTTTCTGAGCTACAGAAGCGTTCCATACCGTATAGATGGGGATATCCTTTTCAACTAATCGCCAACAAGGATCGGAAGACGGGGTCATTCAAGTCTATATCGGACCTTCCCAAGTTCCTGGAGACCTTCGATCTACCGCATCTGGACTTGCCAGAGTGGCCTAGGCCTCGAGAGATCCCAGGGGTCCCACGTCGCGAGCAATGGCAGAGGGTGGCAGCTAAACCAAAGAGACCACCCAGAGGTCCTCCAGCGATTGCTGATTAATCTTTGTTATTTCACTTAGTACAGAAGCTGTACCATTGTCGCGATTTTGCTACTCATCTAGTGTTTCTTTTCATGTCAATTTTACGGGTCTCATTGTGTATTGAGTTTGTGTCTTGTCTAGTCCTATATTCAGTGTATTAGTCCCTAGTCTCATTTGTCACATCCCCCTCCTAGTGTGCCTCCCTATCCCTCATCCCATACAGGTTTCTCTAGAGCTACAGAGAGATGGCACCGCTTTCTTTTTGTACCTACAATGTTAGGGGATTCAATGTGCCACAAAAAAGGAGTCAGGTCATGTATAGATTACATAGGAAAAGGGTATTGATTGCTATGTTGCAAGAAACGCACTTTAAAGTTAATGCTATCCCGAAATGTGAATCTAAATATTACCCAACCTGGTTTCATGCTCCCAATCCTGAGAGAAAAGCGTCCGGGGTGTCTATTGCTTTGCATAGACACCTCCGCCACTCAGTATTATCCTATGAGGTGGATCCTAGGGGCAGATATCTCTTTTTAAAGATCTCGGTTGACCAATCTGTTATTTCAATTGCTAACGTGTATTTCCCCAACCAGGGTCAATCCGCATTCGGGACCAAGGTCTTGAGGAAAGTGGCTAAATTCGCGGATGGTTCCCCGATCATCGTAGGTGGCGACTTTAACTTAGTGATGGACCCGACCCTTGACTCATCCACTGGTAAGTCCTCAGTCTCCTCGGTGTCGGTACATCAGTTCCAAAAGGACTTAGGTGTCCTTGGTCTGGTGGATATGTGGCGGGTCCTGCACCCAGGCATCAGAGATTACACCCATTTTTCCCATAGCCATAATAGCTACGGCAGGCTGGACCATCTTTTCATATCACAGAAACTCCTTGACCTTGATCCCAAATGCTCCATAGACACTATTGTGTGGTCCGACCATGCCCCTGTATATGGTCTTCTGAAGGGTTCCACGCTAGGAAATAGAGCATCCTCATGGCGGCTAAACGACAATCTGCTGAACGATGGGGTGTGTATGGCTGACGTCAGGAAAGCCGTAGCGGATTTTTCTGTAAACCACGAATCCGACACTACTGCTCAACCGATAAAATGGGAAGCCCTCAAATGTGTGTTACGAGGCCTCTTTATCTCACACGGGACGAGGTTGAAAAAAGAGCGTACCTTGAAACTGTCCAATCTTTTCTCTGAGCTTTCTCGGAGTGAGGAGCGGAATAAGCTGTCTCCTGCGGATTCCCTGAGGGCGGACATTTCTTCCCTTCGTCAGCAGATCTTAAAAAGATATTAGATCAGAAATCCTTATGCGCCAGAGATAGAGTTAGACATGGTTTTTATGAATATGGGGATAAAAGCGGCCGATGGTTAGCAGGAGCCCTCCATCCCAAACCCCTAACGACACACGTGCAGGCTATTAATACAAACACAAATGGCTTGGTCCATGCCCCTTCAGCGATCTCCACGGAATTTAAAAATTATTACTCCGCCCTTTATGACTTACAGGCCTCCCGAGATATATCTTCGGCACTTCCGTCGGAGGACATACGTCAGTACATTATATCCCACGGTCCCAAGCCCTTTGATACGGTGACATCTTCAGACCTGGAGAGCGATTTTTCCTTATCAGAAATTAAAGCAGCGATCCAGGACCTGAAAATAGGGAAATGCCCGGGTCCTGACGGGTTCACCCCCCGTTTTTACAAAGTCCTGACAGAGGACTTAGCTCCGGTTCTAACTGTGACCTTTAATTCTATTTCTGCCGTATGCCCCTTTCCATTTCAGGCCCTACAGGCACATGTAGTAGTCATCCCTAAACCGGGTAGAAATCCTAAGGTTTGTGGAAACTACAGGCCCATTTCGATTCTCAATGTCGACCTGAAAATGTATGCTAAGATTTTAGCCACACGACTGCGCCCACACATCCCTGGTAGTGTCCATAAGGAACAGGTGGGATTTGTCCCCGGCCGAGAGGCCCGTGATAATACTCTGAAGTCCCTGGGGCTCATAGCCAGAGCTAGACAATATAAATCACCTTTATGTCTTCTATCGATTGATGCCGAGAAGGCATTTGACCGGGTGGACTGGAGGTTTCTATCTGAAACCCTAATCCACCTAGGCCTAGGAGTCAAGATGCTTCAGCGTATCATGGCTCTTTATTCTACACCATCGGCATGTGTGCGGGTAAATGGCACTCTATCCTCACCGTTTCAGATTAGAAACGGTACACGCCAAGGTTGTCCATTGTCCCCGTTTTTATATATACTGACTATGGAGTCCCTGGCCAACGCCCTTAGGGCAAACACAGCAATCAAAGGCTTTCGTATCGGACAAACCGAACATAAGCTATCGTTGTTTGCAGACGACTTGCTTTTATACCTTACTTCCCCCAGAATAGGCCTTCCGTCCGTTCTCAAGGAATTTGATATATTTGGACGCGTCAGTAACTTCAAAGTTAATGTACACAAGTCCGAAATTCTGAATATTAACCTTCCCCATAGGGAAGTGCAATCCCTTGGAGAATCCTTCTCCTTTAAATGGACGGAAGACTCTATCAAATATTTGGGAGTTCACATACCTGCCAATCCCTCACATCTATTTAAACTGAATTATACTCCTCTCCTCAAATCCATTACAGAGAGCCTTCAAAAATGGTTGTCCCTACGAATCTCTTGGTTTGGTAAAATTAATACCCTTAAAATGGACATATTACCGCGCCTGCTTTATCTATTTCAAACAATTCCATGTAAAATCCCCCTGATCTACTTTACTCGCCTCCGGCGCTTGGCTTCCCAATTCGTGTGGAATCAATCCAGAGCGCGGCTTGGCCATAGTCTTTTGACTCGCCCTAAATTAAAGGGAGGGACAGGTTTACCTAACTTTTTGACTTATTACAGGGCTGCAGTCTTGAACTGCGTCTTAGATCTTTTTCATAATAAGAATACTAAGATATGGGTAGAAATAGAGCATGTTACGAATCCCCACCTTGCAACAGGTATATTTTGGCTGTCCCCTAACTCCCTATGCAACCTCCCGCATGCCCAATCTGATATGCTCCTCCCTACTTTAGCAGCCTCATGGATAAAGTTTGCACCTAAACTGAATTTGGCTAAGATCCCAGGTCCCCTCTCAATGCTCACTGACCATCCAGATTTACCTATGGGTCTGAGACAGGTGCCCGCCTTCCGAACTACCCACACATCTACTGTCAGACTGAGAGACGTCTGTTCTTCTACTGGGATACGCCCTCTTGAGGACCTATCGCACATATTCCCATCATCTCCTGGAAGATGGTTCCTCTATTTTCAACTCAGGGGATTTGTTGGATCTCTGATGCCTGGTTTGCGGTCCCATACATCTCTAACAGATTTTGAAAAGCTATGTGTTGCTCAGGCTGCCCCTGGCCATGCTATTTCCTTGCTTTACATCATGCTGAACACCGAGGTCACTGAGGGCAGCCAATCTGGAGATTCCTACCCCAAACTCAAGTTTATGCTTGATTGGGAGACGGAATTAGGTGATACTTTTACTGGGGATCAATGGAAACGCTCTTTGCTTTTCACGCATAAGATCTCTATATCGTGTAATTTACAAGAACTCAACTATAAAATACTTACCAGATGGTATCGGACACCGGAGAAACTGCATCGGTTCTACCCCTCGGTTTCTGAACTATGTTGGCGATGCCATGGTGCTAGGGGGACTATGACCCATATATGGTGGGATTGTCCGAGGCTTAACCCATTATGGAAAGATGTCTTCAAGCTTTATAATTTTCTATTCTGGGCCTCCATTGCATTTTCCCCTTCCATCGCTCTGCTTTCTATTTTCCCGGGGCGAATCTCACATGTTAAGAAAGGTTCATTGCGGCTCTTTATGCTGGCCATGAGGCAAATTATCCCACGCAATTGGAAGTCAACCGAGAGTTTGAAAAGGATCACTTGGGCCTCTGCACTGGATGAGCTGTTACACAGGGAAGAGATGTATGCCTCTGATCACAACAAGATTCCGGCGTTTCTTAGGAGTTGGGAGCCATGGTCCAGGTTTAGATCATCTATGTCGTTTTCGGTTTGGTTGGCATCTGGGGTTCTCCCTGATTCTCCTCCTTAATAGTACCTAGCTATTCTCTAGATATGACCTATGATTTCTCCCCCCCCCCCCCTCCCCTCCGCTTGTGTGTCACCCTGTCTTCCCCCCTTTTATGTCAAGTTTGTCTAGAATTATTGGCCTATACATCATTTGTTTGAGGCCTTATTAAGCCCTTTAGGGCCTTTGTTTCCTCTGACTTTTTGTCAGCTGACTGTTTGTTATACAGATACAGATACATGCTTATACCTTGTCCTTTATGCTGTACTGCTGTTCATGATTTCATGTCGCAATGTATCTTTGTATGCGGTATGTATACTGCAATTTGGGATGTTCTCTTATGATTGTATTTGATAATAATAATAATAAAATCTTATTGAACCATAAAGGTAGCTATAAATGTGGCCATACGAGGTGTACTTGCTGCGACCACATGAGTGTGAACAAGACCTTTCAGTCCACAGCCAATGGCAAAAGCTATGAGATTAAATCTTACATAAATTGCAACACAAAATTTGCCATCTATGTAATTACATGCAAAATTTGCTCACTGCATTATGTGGGCTACACAACTAATCAGATAAAGACTCGAGTGCATAAAACATATTTCAGACGTGTCGCACTACAAGACCCGTAAAGTTTCTGCAGCTAGCTTACATTTTGCTACAACCCATGAGGGTGATCCAGCGGCGTTAATAGTTCAAGGAGTGGAAAGAGTTACTCCACCTGTAAGGGGTGGAGATCACAGAAGAAAGCTTCTCAAATTACTTAATGGGGGGCAGTTTGGGGGTTATTACTTGATGGGGGCAGTGTGGGGGGAAAATTACTTTGTGGGGGCAAACTACTACATGTGGAACAGTGTGGGGGAAAATTACTATATGGGGGCAGTGTGGGGGCGTTGCTATTAGGGAACATTATTTTTGGGGACACTATACAGGCATTATTACCTGGAGCAAAATATAGGGTGTTATTACTGGGGGCACTCTAGGGGATATTATAACTGCTGTAGACACTATATACCAGTTTGATAAATTGTTCCTAAAGTAGAACTGGCTTAGTTGCCCATAGCAACCAGATTACACCTTTTATTTTTGACAGCTCCTCTGGAAAATGAAAGGTGGAATCTGACTGGTTGCTCTGGGCACCTAAGCTAGTTCTACTTTACACCAGTTTGATAAATGACCCCAATTATGAGAACTCTAACGTGTCTGTAACAAACTCTGTAGAGACGAGATGCGGCTGAAAGAATGTGTCATGGCGGTCTGTGTCAAACAGAGGAGAAGAGGAAAGAGGAGATCTACATGACAGGAGAAGTCACTGGATGTAAGAGGTATGTGGTGCTGTATCCCCCTATATGTAGAGCTAACTCACTACTGTGACCTGCGTCTCATCTTCTCCTCCAAGTCTTTTATTATAATCATATGTATTTTAAATTTGGCAACTAAAATGTTAAATTTGTCACCTGCAGTCCTATGTAAAAGCCCAGATAACAGTGATAACTTTCTATGTGCAGATAATGTAGTAGATGTTCCATGCAGTCTTATGCAACACCCCACATAACACAATAGTTCACTGTGTTATGTGGGGTGTTACATAGGACTGCAGGTAACATCTATGATATCTGTACTCAGAGAGTTATGAGATGGTGGGAGTCAGACTCCTGGCACCCCCACCAATCAGCTGTTTGAGGAGAGCGCGATGTTCCAGTGAGCGCCGCAGCCTCATTTCTCCTTACCAAGCACAGCTCTGTCCATTTGATAGCACTGTGCTTGGTATTGCAGCTCAGCCCCAATCACTCAGATGGGACAGAGCTGCACCCAGGCCATGTGACCGATGAATGTAATGTCATATGGCCTAGGAAGAGACTGTGGCGCTCACGAAGCACTGCAGACTCTTCACACAGAAAAAAAACTTAAACTTAAAATGGAGGGAGGGGCCCGAGTTGGGTAGACAGCCCCAGGCCTATCGTGCACTTAATTCGCCCCCGGAAGGGAAGGCTCTTCATAGTTCACCTGCTCTCCATCAACGACGCAGCAGCAAGCAGGTGTAATTACAAGCGTCCCATTCACTTTAATGAGACGGCTCCTTCCAATTCAAGTGTATAGAAATGAGCCATCCCATAGACGTGAATAGGACGGCTTGTAATGACACCTGCTCACTAGGGTTGAGTGAACCCGAACTGTAAAGTACCGAACCTTAGGATTTTTGGACCCCAAACACGAACTTTTCAGTAAAAGTTCGGGTTTGGTGTTCGGCGATTTAATGGCGCTTTTTGAAAGGCTGCAAAGAAGCCACCACAGCCATGCCTACTAATGGCATGGCTGTGATTGGCCAGTGCAACACGTGACCCAGCCTCTATATAAGCTGGAGTCACGTAGCGCCGCACGTCACTCTGCTCTTACTAGTGTAGGGATAGGATGCTGCTGTGAAGATAGAAAAGGAAAGAATCTGTTATCAGAACTTGTTAACTCAGCGATCTACCGCAATTTTGTTTTGTGGGTGCAGTGCAACATTTTTTTTACCCTGCCCTGAGCCCAGTGACACAGAAAAAAAAACAAAACTTTTATCCGTCTGTTAGTTAGGTGGGCGTCGGTGGCCATTTTGTGCAAGTTCAGTGCACCAGCACAGCATATGTGCCAGGGACAATAATTTAACCCTGTTCTTTTAGTTCAGTGGGCAACATATACCCATTTTTTAAGTAAACCTGTACTGCATATGTGCCAGGGGAAGGCAAAATAATATAGGGAATCGTTTTTTTTTGTAAAGTACAATCCAAGTAAATCCATCTGTTAGATTCTGTGGGGACAAATTATTTTTTTTGATAAAAAGTACATTTGCGCCCTGCACTGCATTTATGGCAGTCCAATACAAGCTTTAAATACTGCAGTTATATTCTGAGTTAAAAAAAACACCCATTTTGTGCAAGACACTACATTTGAGGACTTTGCTGCATTTCTGATAGTTCAATACAAGCTTTAAATACTGCAGTTATATTGTTGGTTGACAAATAAAAAAAAAAATTGTGACCTTGAAGTAATTGTATAAAATTCGCCTGTCACACTGTTGTGTGACCTCAAGAAAGTTTTCCTCTTTATGACACCGACACTGCCTGTCAGTGAACTTAATTGTTGACTATTGGCAGTTACATTGTCGCCTGACATAAACCATCTGTTAGTTTGGTGGGTGAACGCAAAGAATGAGTAGAGGGTCAAATAAGGGACGTGGACCCGGTCGTGGTGCTGCTGGTGTTGGTGATGCTCCTGTTGCAGGGAGAGGACGCGGTCGATCTGTGCCAGCTACACGTACAAGTGAAACCCCTTGCTCAGGTGTGAGTAGGCGACAGAACCTTCAGCGGTATTTGGTCAGCCCTAATGCGAATGGTGAGGCCAGAACAAGTACAGGCGATAGTAGATTGGGTGGCTGACAGTGCCTCCAGTTCCTTCACATTGTCTCCCACCCAGTCTCCTGCTGAAAGATCAGAGTTGGCACCTGCAGCCCATGGCCATTAGTCTTTCACCTTTCACCCCCTTGCAAATCAGCCAAGCAGTCTGAGCCCCAAGTCATGCGGCAGTCTCTTCTGCTTTTTGATGACTCTGCTGGCAGGGTTTCCGTGGGCCATCCACCTAGCCCTGCACCAGAAGTGGAAGAGATTGAGTGCACTGATGCCCAACCACTTATGTTACAGGATGAAGACATGGGAGGACCACCGCAGCATGTCTCTGATGATGACAAAACACAGGTGCCAACTGCTGCGGCTTTCTGCAGTCTGCAGACCGACAAGGAGGGCAGGGGTGAAGAGTGGGTGGAAGATGATGTTGAGGATGATGAGGTACTAGACCCCACATGGAATCGAGGTCATGCGAGTGACCTGTCTAGTTCGGAGGAAGAGGCGGTGGTCGCACAGAGGCACCCAGCACAGCAAAAGAGGGAGCAGGGTGCAAAAGCATCTGTTACATTCTTGAGTGACATTTTACCATTTTTGCCATGAATAAACCCCTGCTCTGTATAGTTTAAAGGGGTCGATTTTTTTTTTTAATCGTCTGTTCCATTGGTGGGTGACATTAACCCATTTTTGCCGATGAAAAACCCCAGCTCTGCATAGGTGACAGGGACTTAAATTTCTAAAATTCGTCTTTAATTGACGCAATGTCCCCTCCTTTCATTTGATCCTTCCGCTTTAATAACTTGTCCAATATTTCCGCTCGATCACATTTCAGCCATTGACCTCCCTTGGATGTGGTATCCCTTTCTCACGCTACCTCTCCGGCATGGAACCCTGATTCCCCGTTACCTGTGATCACCATGGTAGGCGCATAAAAGAACATTGAAAGTTGATAGGGAAGATATCCAATTGGATCGTGGATGTCACGGGGACGTGCGATCAGGCAGAAGTTATCTAGAGTCAACAAAGCGGCAGCAGGGCCTGTCCTGTCTAACATTTCCTAATCCAAAATACCCCAGTGACATTCCCTGTAACATTTTATTAATCATAACAATAACAGGGCATCTTAAGAGTCCTGTATTGTTATTTATCGTCACTACCTCCCCGAGTCGGGAGTGGGTAATTGCCCCCCGCCCCCTCCTTTACTTGGAAGCTTCTGCTTCAATAATTTGTCCCAAATTTCCGCTTGATCACATTTAATTTCATCCATTGACCTCCCTTGGATGTGGTATCCCTTTCTCAGGCTCCCTCTGCGGCATGGAACCCTGATTCCCCGTTACCACAATGGTAGGCGCATAAAACAACATCGAAAGTGGATAGGGAGGATATCTAATTGGATCAAGGCCGTCACGGGGACGTGCGACATGGTTGAGCAGTATGTGTGCACACGCCTACACGTACTGACCGATTGGTCTGCCCCCTTCAACTTCTGGGTCTCCAAATTTGCCCACATGGCCTGAGCTTGCCCTTTACGCCTTGGAGGTGCTGGCCTGCCCTGCAGCCAGTGTATTGTCTGAACGTTTGTTCAGCACGGCAGGAGGGGGTTATCACAGACAAGCGCAGCCGCCTGTCCACAGCCAATGTGGACAAGCTCACGTTCATTAGACTGAACCAGGCAGGGATCCCACAGGACTTGTCCGTACCTTGAGCAGAATAGACATGTATACCGGCCCCACCCAGCCATTGTTGTACTCAAGAGCACTTTATCTTTGTTTTATTTTTTATATTTCCCAATGCTTTGGGGTGTACCCAAATTTGAACAAAAAAAAATAAAATAAAATAAAAAATAAAAAACCAGTAACCAGTGTTGGCTACCTCCTTCTCCACCGCCTCCTTAACATCCTACTCCATATGGACCTCCTCCTCCTAGATCAAGATTATTATTTTAAATTTTTACGTATTTTATGTCATTTGAAGTCATTTCCCTATCCACATTTGTTTGCAGAGCACTTGCCATGCTCTTAACCACATTTTGCTGCCATTTGCAGTCCTCTAGCCCTTTCCATGACTTTTTTTTAGAGCCATTTTAGTGGACTTTAATGGGGTTCGGGTTCAAGTTCCGGTCCCAAACGCGAACTTTTTTGTGAAGTTCAGCCGAACCCGTACATCCAGGTGTCCGCTCAACTCTACTGCTCACCACTGTGATGTCAACGGCGAGTAGGTAAACAATTAAGAGAAGGCTGCACTCCCACAGAGCGTGGTCTTCTCTTCAACCAGCTGATCGGCAGGGGTGTCGGTCTGATTTTAATGACCAATCCTGAAAGTGGTCATCAATATTAAAATCCAGAAAACCCCTTTAATATTACAGGTCCTAATGTCTGCAGTTGCTTATATTCCCATGGCCTCTTAACACTTCCTCTGTGCTTTGGCTCAAATGGGTTATCCCATGATCATTGCAAATTAAAATCAAAATAGCAAGAATCTCACTGACAGAGCTAAGTGGATTGCAGCTTGACATATTTATAGGTGGAAAAGCATTGAGGTTGTTATAAGAAATGAAAAAAGAAAAAAAATAATGCATCCCATGTTCATAATACAAGAGCCTTACCTTGAATGGATCCTTTGTCTTGCGCTGGTCTAGTTTCCATACCATTATTGACCACGCAGTTAATGAGGGTGCCTTTGTCTGATAACGGGCTACATTTATAGTATAAAGAGTTAGAATTTAACGAGAAATAAATCAGAAGGAAATAAAAAGCATTGTTATACTTATTGCCTCATTCATGTTAGACTTCTACACTAAAGTTTCTATTTATTGCCATTGAAAATATCACAGCAGACTGCTATTGGGCACTAAATATAAGGGGGGACTGACAGCACAGAGGTTAAACGATGGAACAAAATAATGTAGAGGTAATCTATTAACAGAGCCTCATCCAACCATCATTATAACTAACTTTATAGTACCTTTAGTGAACCTTGGATACATGCCGTATTAAAACCCTATAAAGCACAGAATGCTTGGCTCTTCAGATCACACCCCTTATGATCAGTATGCGGTGACTTCACAAAAGTCAATAGGAGGATTTACTAAGCTAAATGGACAAGAATTCTGTCTCAATTTGTGCCAAAAAAAACTGACGTACATGCCTTGCACCACATTCATTATGAGAGAAATTTATTATCCCCTAGAAAATTGGCACCAGAAAGTCGCAAAGTGTGGTGCACACTGTAGTTGCGCAGAAATTTAGTAACTTTCTGGGGGTTTTAGGCACTGCTCACCATTTATAAATGTAGCAAGTGGTGTGGGGTTGGCGTAGGCGGCCCGTCACATTTATTATAATTAGAGATCAGCAAAGCGAGCTTCAGATGTTACATTCAAAGTCACATCTTTCATACCTTCAGATTAATTGATGCATCTCCGTACAGTATCAGAATGTATGGGCTCCGATGAACCGAAGTTAGTTATTCACGAAGTCGCACGTGACTTTGCTGAATAACTTTAGTAACTGATTTTTAAAGTTGGAAAAGCACTTTGAAACTTGATACAGAACTTGGCTTTGGTTCCAAGGTATCAGTCGGAACCGAAGCAGAGTTTCCACTTTAAAAATCAAATGACTGAAGTTATTCAGTAAAGTCCGCTTTAAAAATCAGTTATTCAACGAAGTCACGTGCGTCTTCGCAAAAAAAACTAACTTAAGCTCATCGGAGCCCATACATTCTAATACTGTACGGAGATGAATCTCTGTACAGTATTAATCCGAAGTTATGAAGGTGGCGACTGATTGTGACATCCAAAGCTCGCTTCGCTCATCTCTAATTATAATGTATACCAGGAAACTGGCTTAGAGTATTAACAATTTTGTCACATCTGATGCAAGGAGGGGACAAGATTAGGACTGGCATGTAAAACACTTTTTGTTCCATACTGGCCAAGGGCCCATAGCTTCTAGGAATAAAGCATGGCATACCTGGAAGGGGGCATGATTGAAATTTGAAAGTGCGCACCAAATTGCAACATTTCGATGTAAAGTTAACCAACCAATAGGTGTCTAACATAGCAAGGCATCATGTATTAATTAACACAAAGGTATTAAGACATTATTGAGCCACTCCACAAAAGACTACTACTATAAATACAAAGCACTAAATAGAGACTAACAAAAATAGCAGATCTATAGAAAAGATCTTTACTTCCAGGTCTAATCAGTAGAAGTTGATGAGACTTTAACACACATACCAGTTGGATGTAAATGTAAATCCCACAAATGGAAGGAGATGCGCTGAAAAACCATTAAGAATATTTGGAGGCAATGTTTCCTAGAAATAAACATTCCGCAAATTAAAAGACCAGACCATTTATTCCAATTCATGACCAGACACATTTTAGTTTTTAGTACATTCAGTTTTGTAAGCCAAAATGTTTTTTGTTTGGCAATTTAAACAATAAAAAAAAAAGTTTTTTCCTGTATTACATGGTGCTTTATTTTTGTGCCATATTTATTTTACTAGTTTGCTTGTATTTATTTACCTGGAAATAATGCTAGTACATGTGGTCATTTTGGTATAGGGAATGTATAGTCTACGGCTGCCGGGCTAGAAGCTGCAATGTGGACTAGTGGTGCCCTTTTATTACACATTGTGACCCCAGAAAGTCATACAAGGCCTTTCGGGGCATTTTTCCTGTAATTGGAGATGCCATATTAACTCCAGTTAGAGGGTGAATACAGCCTCCTTTGCCAAGACCCAGCCGCTCTTGCAGTCACCCATCTCATGGCTACTTTCTGATCTTCAAACACAGAGCTCATTGAGTGATGTGTATACAGCAATGGGGAAAGCAGGGATGGGAAAAATATATCTGCCTTCTCAAAGGCAGAATATGGTAAAAATTGTCTTTGCCTTCTCAGCTGCCATCTCTGCAGATGCCCAGTAATGTGAATGTATAAAGTCTATTTTTTGCCCCAAAAGTGGGGGGAAAAAGGTCAGTGGTAGGACCAGGGAGTGGTGAATACAGCGCATCCTGTGCTGGGTCTGTACTCGCCGCTCCCTAATCTTCTTTTGCAGACACCACAAGCTGTGCTGTGACCTGCTCACAGCATGAGGACGTCGGCACGCTCTGTGACCTCAAGCTGTGCAATATCAGGTCACAGCACAGCGTGGCAGGAAGAGCGATTTTTTTTTTTGTCAGATATAAGGTCTGATTAACACGGGGGGCCTGAGCTGGGGGCTAATTAAAATTGGGGGTCTCATCTGAGGTCTGATTGGGGGTCTGAGCTAGCGTCTAATTAACATTAGGGGTCTGATCTGAGGTCTCAGCTGGTGTCTAGTTAACACTGGAGGTCTGATTGGGGGTCAGAACAAACACTGAATACAATTATGAACTACTGTGAACAAGACAGACAGAGTTAGAGAGGGTTGAGATGAGGGCAACTAAAGTAATAACTTGTATAAATATATCAGAAGTCAGTACAGAGATCTCTCCCATCATCTATTTATACCCAGGACTGAACGTGACAAAGGGGACATCCTCTATATCCAGAGGAAAGAAGGTTCCTACACAAACATGGAAGAAAGAATATGCTTTACTGTAAATGCAGTGAGACTATGGAACCCTCTGGCAGAGGAGGTGGTGAGGGGAATTAACTAAAAGAGTTCAAGAGTGGCCTGAATGTATTTCTGGAGTGTAATAATATTATAGGTACTGGATTTCTGGAGAAGGGTCCTTGATCCAGGGAGTTATTCTAATGGCCTGATTGGGAAAAAATGGTTTCCACCTCATGAGTGTTTTTGCCATCCTCTGGATCAACTTGCAGGATAACAGGCTGAACTGGATGGACAGATGTCTTTTTTCAGCCTTATAAACCATGTTACTATGCATGTCTGATCTGGGGTCTAATTAACATTGTGGATCTGATCGGAGGTCTGATTGGGGATCTAAGATGAGGTCTAATTAACATTGGGGGGGTCTAATCTGAGGTATGATGAAAAATATATATTTTATTTTTTTCCTCATCTAAAACCTAGTTGTGTCTTATAGGGTGAAAAATACGGTATGTATGTGAAATGTATTTAAATATTAAAGAGTAAAGCAACTCCTACCATAAAATATAGGGGGGGAAAAAAAAACACATCTCATGTGTCCATGTGAAAGATGGATTTTGTGGTTAACTGTGTAGTTACACGAGATTTTTCAAACATTAAGTGGGGTTACGCTTTGAATTATTACCCAATACCTACCGAAGTTTTCAAAGACTCATCATCCACATCAAAATTGGAGGTGTCTGCTGGACTGTCCACCTCTGGGATGTAAGGTGGAATAGCTTTATGAATGTTATCCCAGTCTATTCCACTAAAGAATGGATGTTTTTTGAAGTCATCAATACCACCTCTTCCGAGTCGATTTTTTTGTCTGCATATAAGGCGCTTGATGAGATCCTTTGCGTTGTCAGATACATCTGTTATGTCAGACGGAAACTGCAGATGTTCCTGCACCAACAGTACAAACAATTATACAAGTAGTTTAAGGGGAAAACATAGAATACCCACGAGAATAAACATACAAAAAAGTAAAGCATCCATGGAGTTGGTGTCATGGAAAGGTTTCTTTCCCTATGATGGTTTTTCTAAAAATCTATTTTAAAAAAAAGAGTCAGGCTTTTGCAGTGGCATGCCAGATTTGCTAACAAAACTGCCCTATGCCAACGTAAACAGAAAACCCTGTTGTAGAATGAGTTTGCTGATGGAGATCTCGTGAGCTAATGTATGTCATTTCTCGTTTGGTACTGTCTAGTGCTGCAGTCTATACTTGCAGATAGCCATGCTTTAAGGACTATGAATTACAGTGCAAATCACTAGAAACAACAATGCAAAAAAGGAAACGGTTTCAATGTCTGGAAGCTATATATGTACACATGCTGTCTTTACATTATGACATACAGTAAAAACACCATAAGACGCTATTTGTGCTGAACAATATATGTGTATTAAAAGCCTGTATTCTGGGAGAACTGTGATTGTAAGATAAAAGCGAGTAAAAATACTTCATCAGTACATAAGACAGTAGGAATATTTACTTTACCTCATGATTCATTATTTTTCCATAAGTCTCTACAAGGGACTCCGCATAGAAAGGAGTTTCTCCGAAAAGAATTTCATACATGGAGACTCCAAGCGACCACCAGTCACACTCTGTCCCATACTTGCCCTTGCCATCTTCCATGGCTTGGAGAATTTCTGGTGAAATGTAATCTGGGGTGCCAACAGCAACTGAGGACTCCACCTGGAAGAAAAATACGAAAAAGGGACTTTTTCTTTAGGAACCAGGATTATTAAAATAAGAATGGCAAACAAATGATATTTATAATAATTTCTATTGGTCTTTATACATAATACATCGCTATATGAATTGTCAATGTCTTTGGCCATAATGGCTACAGTCCATATAATTACCATTCCGTCAGGACGCATTCTCAAACAAGACCCAAAGTCAGCAAGTCGTATGTGGCCTTTCAGGTCAATGAGAATATTATCTGGTTTTATATCTCTGTGGGGATAAAACATATAGAACATTACATACAAAAAAAAAACATAAAAAGGACATATGTGCTTGGTGTCATCCATTACAACTTTTGGAGACATCTAGAGATGTTTCAGTAACTTCAGTGTTGCATATTATAAACCCTTTAAGATGAGTGTGACCAAATGTGTTAACTCAAACAAATTTAAAGTAAATAGCTAAATAATATTTCATTAGTTTAGATCCCAACTATGATGGTCAAACAAAAAAAAATAATAATCTCAACAGATTCATGGTAGACTATAGATATGGAGTACACTTAGTGCGAAGTCTGTATTCAATCAGGGACCCAGATTTACTAATCCTAAAAACCAAACTCCAAAAACAACCTGACCTATATGGGTCACACAAATTCCGTAACAATGCCTATATAGATAAGCATGTTCTTACCCAATAAAAACAAACTTCAATATAACAATAAAAATATACTTTATTAGTTCAGCAATGCTTAAAGAAACAAACCACTGGTAAAACAAGAATGTAAGGGACTACTGGTGACAGTTAATTAATACATAACAGGTCCACAATAGGAGCACCACAATAACATGATTTTTCCGGACAAACAGTATCCAAAGTCCTTTAAAGCTAAGGCCACATTAAAAAGATGTCCATAAGGAAAAAAATAATCAGCGTACATTGAATATGGCTCAGAACCTAAAACAAATACCTATAAGCCAAATGGTAGAGATGGCCAAAATGCTTTGTAAGGGGACCTACTGTGGACCTGTTCTGTATTAAGTCACCAGTAGTCCCTCACATTCTTGTTTTACCAATGGTTGTGGATTCTATTTCTGCTTTTAAACATTGACAAACTAATAAAGTATGTTTTTTAAAATGACATTGATTTTAATCCTAAAAATGGTGTAAACCTAGACAGGCTGTGTAGACCTGCACCAGATTTTATCACAGGGGCTCTGGATGGATGGATGATAAATCTGGTGCCGGGATAGACACTTTTCTCTGATGCCATACCAGAAACAGATTTTTAAAAAATTTTGGTGTAAAAGGCCCATCCCATTTCCCACCAAGCTCTGCCCCTTTTCCACTAAGCCTCAGCCCGTTGTTGAGCATGTCAGAAAAAAAACTTTTTTGAAACCCTAGATGTACGAAATTGCTCCACTTTTTAGACAGAGTTTTGGTACAAACACATTAGTACATCCTGGCCAGGGCGTCAGACAGCGTGTCTTACCTGTGCACATACTTCAGTTGATGTACTGAATCTATCGCTAATACCATTTCAGCCACGTAAAATCGAGCCATTTCCTCTGATAGTCGGTCCTCAAACTTGCTAAGCAAAGTCAATAGATCTCCTCCAACATAGTAGTCCATCACCAGGTACTTAAAATAAAATGTAATTCTAGATCAGGACACGTTCGTGCCAACTGGCAAACATACACTGTAGTTGTATCCGATTCTGTTCTCTATGTGCTCACAGCCAAAAACAAGTTACAAAAGGTAACGGCTGTATACAAAGCTTTCTAAAATAGAAAGGTCTTACCAAATAGTTTTCATCATGAAATGCATAATGCAAGGTGGGGATCCACAGTGTGTCTGCTTTCACCAAAACGTCTCTTTCTTCCCGAAAACAAGCAGTCTGGGGGATACAAATATTCAATATTTACAACCTGAAAAATCTGCAATTTATCACAGTAAAGAATAAAAAGATTTTTAATAAAGTGTCACCTAACAGACTAACTTAGGCCACGTTCACACACTGAGGATTTTAATAAATCTGGGTACAGACTGTCAGTGCTTGTGAATGGGTCATGTATCTTTACAGTGTGAATACAGCCTTAGAGTATACATCGCCAATACAGAATTGCTTAAATAGATCTCCTTGTACAGTGTTGTAGCTTCCTCTATAAACAGAAAATACAATGCAGATGTGAACACAGAGGATAAAAGGGGTTATCCTGGAAAAAAAATATTGATCACCTATACTTAGGATAGGTCATCAATATCAGATCTGCTGGGGTCCGACACCCGGGACCCCCAAGATCAGCAGTTAGACGAGGTCGGGCACTACGTAAGTGCCGCGGCCTCTTCCTAGACCATGTGACGTCACCGTACATCGGTCACATGAACTGAATGGAGCTGAGCTGCAATACCAAGCACAGGAGCTATCCTACCGCACAGGCGCTATATGATGTACGGCGCTGTCCTTGGTAAGCTGCTGGGAGTCCGCAGTGCATCCCTAAAACAGCCGATTGGCAGGGGTGCGAGGACTCAGACCCCCACTAATGTGATAATGACCTATCCTGTGGACAGGTCATCATTATCATTTTCAGGATAACCCCTTTAAGAGCTTTCATTGCAGATTCCGTGGTGGTTAGTAAGGTCAGTCAGTCCCTGCTGGTGTACTTCCACAAAGGATCTGTCACAACATTGTGCTTCTGTTATAATTAGAAGACACAGTCCAAACGTGAACACAGCCTTAGAGGTCCATGCTTTGCCTTATTAAAGGGGTTATCCCATGATTAATGTAAGAAATGAAAAGTAGACATCATATAGTACATGAGAATCTCTTTCTAACAAAAGCTAGAACCAGCCCTGTACCTCACATGGATTCAGAGATCTCCCCATTCATTGCTACAATTACCATCTCAGATTTATTTTAATCTGACAGCTCAGGGGCCGCGTCCTATACGCAGGCAGCTCAGGGGCCGCGTCCTATACGCAGGCAGCTCAGGGGCCGCGTCCTATACGCAGGCAGCTCAGGGGCCGCGTCCTATACGCTGCAGCTCAGGGGGGGGGGGTGTACTTTCTCAGGGGCCTGTCCTTCCTGCTGCAGCTCTCTCCCTGTAACTTCTAACAGTAAACTGGGCTAGTGTCAGTTAAAGGATGGAAAAAGAGCATATGCGACCACCTCAGAGGTGGACAGAGAAATAAGGATAGGAACAAACAGCAGGTGGCACTATACATACAGGGGGTCATTTATCAATCTGAAATACACCCAAATTAAGCGTATTTCAGGCACAGATTGCGGGGCAACATTTCAACTGGCAGAGGATACGCTGAAGTTATGAAGATGCATAACTTCGGTGGATCCACCACCAGCTTAGCGGTTTATTAAGACCAGCGTCTAAAAAATATTAATAAAATGTGCCCCATAGATTTTATTAAATAACTCGGGGGATATACTAAATTTTTAAGTACATGCAATTACAAAGTATTCAGATCCAGGTGCTGGTTTGAAAAATGTAGAATATTTTTCGTGGTACAACTGCTTTAAATAAGCCTGTCGGGGGGGGGGGGGGGGGGGCGTGGGGGATTGTGACGCGTTTGAGATTCTTCACAGAGAAAATGTTATGAGCATCTGCTTGGAGTTTGCATATTCTCCTTGTGTTCATCGGCGTCTTCTCTCACAATACAAATTTCTAGATGTGATATTTTATGAGGTGCAGACATATAACCCACCTGCTTTTACCTTCTTAACAGTTTCTTGTTATTGAAGAGAATAGAGATCCCTATGCAAGTCTGCACCTCCCACTGGAACAACCTTAAAGGGGTATTCCCATTTTGGACACTGGGGGCATATCGCTGGGATGTCTCACCTCTGGGACCCGCACCTAGACTTAGAACGGAGCCTGCAAAATGCAGGAGAACGCACTGCGCATGCACAGCAGCCCTCCATTCATTTCTACAAGACTGCCAAAAATAGCCGAGCACTGGTTTGGCCGTTTCCGTAAGCCATATAGAAGTGAATGAAGCGATGGCTGCACTCAGCTATTTTCGTCAGTCCTGTAAAAAAGAATGGTGGACAGCCACACATGCGCGTTGCACCCTCTGACACTTTGCAGGCTTTGTTCTAAGTATAGGTGCGGGTACCAGAGGTGGGATCCACACCTAGCAGGCATTGGGGGCATATCCTAGTGATATGCCCCCAATGTCCAAGATGGGAATACCCCTTTCACTGGAACTACAGCTCAAGAGCTCTCTCCAAGGGCACAAAGCAGTCATCAGGGTACACCCTTATCCATTTCTATTCATAACTAATGTGCCTACATGAATGAACCCTAGTGTTCCTTGGAACCAGGTCAGGCATTCACCAGAATGGTACAGTTTTAAGTGTTCCCCAGGAGGAGAACATTTTTTGTCAGGGGTTCCTTCAGGATAAGGCCTCATGCACATGACCGTTCCATTTTTTGGCGGTCGGCAAAACACAGAAGCCGCCCGTGTGCCTTCCACAATTTACGGAACGGAACGGGCGGACGATTGTAGAAATGCCTATTCTTGTCCGCAAAAACGGACAAGGATAGTACATGTTATTTTTTTTTGTGGGGCCACGGAACGGAGAAACGGATGCGGAGAGCACACCGAGTGCTGTCCGCATCTTTTGCGGCCCCATTAAAGTGAATAGGTCCGCACCCGAGCAGCAAAAACTGCGGCTCGGATGCGGACCAGAACGGTCGTGTGCATGAGGACTAAAAAAGGTTGAAAACTACTGGTCAATATCAACAGGCAACAGTGGAAAAGACAACACCGTTATTGATCTACTGCAGCCTAACAATTTACTGAAAAAGCTTGGTGCCTAAGCCCCCGGGTTATTACAACAGAATTCTGAATTTCCACCCATGACCTAACATTTTTGTCTAAGAAAGCTACTCCAGTTTTCCTACTCCACCCTCCTCCTGGAGTGAGATTGCAAATTTTTTTGCAACTTTTTTTTTTAAAGCCTCAATGATAAATCTGGAGTGAAACTCATTAACATAGCTAACCACGCCACTTTTCTACTTGTATTTCACTGGCTTGAGTGGAGTAAAACTGCATAAAAAAGTTGCAAAATGTTTTGCGACTTTTTGAAGCCAGAATTCTGGAGTGAGGGCATGATAAATCTGCCCTATAGAGTTAAAACTGTCATGCAATATGGCTGTCATCACATTTCCAGAGAGATGATATTGCAAAATGCCCCGGAATGAGCACTATGGACAGAAACCTGGACAATCATCCCGTAAATGTCCACCAGACACACAGAAAATACTCCGAGATATACAAAATATCGTACAGCAGCCTCCTAAGTCACTCACAATGGTGCAGGATGGTTTGACATGCCTGTCTATACTTGTCCTATCTCTGGAAGGCATCCCAGACATGTGAACACAGCAGTGACACATCTTGGCATTCCAGTTTGACATCACCTGGGGGGAATGGAAGGTCAGCGCTCACAATGCAGGTCTGATTAATACTGTACTATGGACACTGCAAATCCTGCCTAAGGAAACACATGAAAGACATCCATTGATCGCCAACCAAACTTAGTAACCTGTAAGATCATGGCATTTCCCTTTTATATTAGGCAACACTAACTTCACTGAAAAGCCGCCCAAAAAAAAATAAAAAAAATCTGGTGTTACAGCCCATAACACCAATATCCAAGTCCTGCCATGTCCTACTAACAGGAAGGTGAGATATACTGTATGGAGTTGTCTGGTGGAAAAAATGATTTGGTGTCCCTGACCATTTAGTTGCTTTGTGAGCGGCATTGCACTTGCTAGGGAAAGTACCTACCAGCTATCTCTTTGAAGACCATAAGCACTGTCAACACCATTTGCATAAACAAATGCTATCATACAATGGCAATTAATGACCACAATACCTCAATACTACTATATACTGCCCACATAACACATTTCTCAAAAAATACAGCCATTAACTGCCGAAAAAAGAAAACAAAAAAAAAAGTAATCATCCAACACCTAAAACTGGTGGTATAGGGCAGTATACAGGTTAATAGTCCCTGCTGGTCTAGGATCATGAAGGACTTTCTTATTACTCATCTCTTTATGGTGGACTGAAGGTGGATTGTCGGGAAGGAAGTGTTCCTTCCAGACAGTCTGCTGCTCGTTCAGTGAAGGAGACCGCACATTTACATGCAGTGATCTCCTTCACTGTATGAGGATGGCCTCATCCTTATACAGAATCATGGCTTCTGAGCAGCAGATTGCCATTTAGATCACACGATCTGCTGCTAATCAGCCATGATCAGTGGTGCCTGTATGAGCGTTTCGCTCGTTCGGGTGATTCGCAGCACATTTAGATGGCCAGATGATCAGGAACGACCGTTCCCGATAATCTGAACGATTATTGGTGATTCTAAATCAATCTTTACACCTGCTGATAGACATGTCCGCAAAAACGGCTGCCTCTGAGAATGAGACTGTGCGCAGGCGCGATGCGATCCCGGCCAGTAAGGGTGCCGGGCGCATGCGCTGAAGATAGCCGGGGACACTAG
Organism: Bufo bufo; assembly: GCF_905171765.1. Classification (NCBI taxonomy): domain Eukaryota; kingdom Metazoa; phylum Chordata; class Amphibia; order Anura; family Bufonidae; genus Bufo; species Bufo bufo. Next base: position 50,343,325 of record NC_053398.1, read on the forward strand.
TAGCCGCCCAGCGAAGTGAATATTGATGAGCTGGGCGGCGCTTCAAACGGCAGTTGTGGCGAGGCTGGCTGGGCGCAAGCTGAGGTGAAACACCGCCCCTTGGGCAGATTGAACCCGAATCCAGCAGGTTATAAAACTTCACATTACTGTAGTTATAAGGTGGACAGGGGGGATACTTACATGATTCTTATACACTTTATAAGAACTGTACGGTCATATATATACCTTAATATGCTTTTTGGCCCTGTCAGTGTCCCTTTAAGGACCAGGCCATTTTTAGCAAATCTGACATGTGTCACTTTGGCCTCATGCACACGACCGTTGTGTGCATCCGCGGCCGTTATTCCGTTTTCCGTTTTTTTTTCGCGGACCCATTGACTTTCAATGGGTCCGTGGAAAAATCGGAAAATGCACCGTTTGGCTTCCGCGTCCGTGATCCGTTTTTCCAGTCCGTGAAAAAAATATGACCTGTCCTATTTTTTTCACTGACAACGGTTCACGGACCCATTCAAGTCAATGGGTCCGTGAAAAATCACGGATGCACACAAGATAGTCATCCGCGTCCGTGATCCGTGTCCGTTTTTCCTATCATTTTCAATGCAAACTTGACTTAGTTTTTTTTTTCACTTTTCATGTCCGTGGATCCTCCAAAAATCAAGGAAGACCCACGGAAGAAAAAACGGTCACAGATCACGGAACAACGGAAATCCGTTTTGCGGACCGCAAAAAAAAACGGTCGTGTGCATGAGGCCTTTATGTGATAATAACTTTGAAACGCTTTTACTTATCCAGGCCCTTCTGAGATTGTTTTCTCGTCACATATTGTACTTCATGACAGTGGTAAAAATTTCATTTTTATTCATTAAAAAAATACCACATTTACCAAAAATTTGGAAAAAATTAGCACATTTCCAAATTTCAATTTCTCTACTTTTATAATAGATAAGAGAGACCAGAGATGGCAAAATGGTGAGAGAGTGGAAACTGTGTCCACCCAATGGAACCAAAAGGTCACCTATACAAATAACTCTGTACTAGCTCCCGAGTGAAACAAGCAAAAAACAAAGAACGGAGCTCATAGTACCGTATATAAAAGTATAATTTTTATTGTGACATGATTAAAATATGAAATAAATAAATAGTATGCCGTTAAAAAGTGAAAGAGTAGCAAAAAGAACGCCATCCTGGCGCTGCACACATATCAAATAGAGAGATGTAATAATAAATTATACTGAATATATCCAGATGTAGTATAATAACCAACTATTAAAAAATTGCATATGTAAACAAGTGCTAGGTGAGTCTGAAATCAAAAAATGGCTGCGCGGCTAAAGAGAAAGGGATTGCATGCAAGTGCTGTGATGACCAAATGGAGACAATCCACAATAAATGACCAGGTATCAAAAAACACCTATATCCAATGCCGTATGAAGCCAAAGAAGACAAAGACTCACCTAAGAAAATAGTCTTCTGTACCAACCAGGATGGCGCTACCCCGATGCGCGTTTCGAAGTGCCTTCGTCCGGGGGTAACGCCAACACTGTGAATCACATATTTATAAGTCCTCTCCACCAATCGGATGTTGAACAGTAATTACATATACTTGTCCCCACCTGTGTATGTATACTGGCACGCGGGGCTCCAGTCAGACCGCGCCCAGCTAACCTCCCGGCCGGCGTCCCGCCAACAGGCCCACATCACATGACAGTCATATGATCGGGCGGTCGCGGCGTGAGGACGCACAGGCGAGAGGTGCCGGGCGCTCACATCACAGCAGAGGAAAAGAGTAACATTCGTCAGTTAGTGAAAAATCACGTGAAATGGCTATTTATAACTTTTTGATCGCTTGCTATTACACTTTTCATGATGCAAGGTGACAAAAAAAAATGGCTTTTTCTACACCGTTTTTATATATATATTATTTTTTTACGTTTTCACCTGAGGGGTTAGGTCATGTGGTATTTTTATAGAGCATGTTGTTACGGACACGGTGATACCTAATAGGTCTACTTTTTTAACTTTTTTTTTTACATTTAAAACACAATATAAGCATTTTTGAAACAGAAAAAAATCATGTTTTAGTGTCTACTTAGGCTGAGAGTCAGAGTTTTTTTTTTTTTGGGCAATCGTCTTAGGTACGGGCTCATTTTTTGCGGGATGAGGTGATGGTTATATTGGTACTATTTTGGGGGGCATACGCCTTTTTGATCGCTTGGTGTTGCACCTTTAGTGATGCAAGGTGACAAATATTTTTTTTAGCAAAGATTTTATTTTACTTTTTGGACGGTTTTCATCTGAGGGGTTAGGTCATGTGATATTTTTATAGAGCCGGTCGATATAGAGGAGTCGATACCTAAACTGTCTACTTTTCTTTTTTTACCCATTTAAAAAATAATAATTTTACTTTATTTTGGGAAAAGGGCGTTTGTTTGTTTTTTACTTGAAACGTTTAATTTTTTTTAACTTTTTTTTTACTTCTTTTTTCACTTTATTTTTTGTCCCATTATGGGACAGGGTCTGATCCCTGTTTCAATACAGCACAATGCATCTGTATTGTGCTGCATTGAACTGTCAGTGTCTTACACTAAGACACTAAGGCCCCTTTCACACGGGCGAGTTGAACGCATTGCACCCGCACTGAATCAGGACCCATTAATTTCTATGGGGCTGTTCACATTAGCGGTGATTTTCACGCATCACTTGTGCGTTGCGTCAAAATCGCAGCAAGCTCTATTTTGTGAGTTTTTCACGCAACGCAGGCCCCATAGAAGTGAATGGGGCTGCGTAAAAATCGCAAGCATCCGCAAGCAAGTGCGGATGCTGTGCGATTTTCACGCACGGTTGCTAGGAGATGATCGGGATGGGGACCCGATCTTTATTATTTTCCCTTATAACATGGTTATAAGGGAAAATAATAGCATTCTGAATACAGAATGCATAGAAAATAGGGCTGGAGGGGTTAAAAAAAAAAAAATAATAATTTAACTCACCTTAATCCATTTGCTCGCGCAGCCCGACTTCTCTTCTGTCTTCTTCTTTGCTGTGTACAGGAAAAAGACCTGTGGTGACGTCACTCCGGTCATCACATGGTCCGTCACCATGGTAAAAGATCATGTGATGGCCGGAGTCACTTCTGTGAAGAAGTTCGGGTTTGGGTACCAAACATGCAGATTTTTCTCACACGCATGCAAAACACATTACAATGTTTTGCACTCGCGCGGAAAAATCGTGCATGTTTCCGCAACGCACCCGCACCTTTTCCCGCAACGCCCGTGTGAAAGAGGCTTAACAGTTGCCTAGGAGACCCAGCCCTGGGGCTGGATCTCCTGGGCTTCCGTAGCTGGCAGTTCCGATGCCTGTTCAAGGCATCAGGGCTGCCATAGCAACCCTCGGTTCCCTGTCACCGCAGCACGGGGACCCGATGGGGATGTACAAGCTGCCGCAAACTCCTGAATGTACACACCACCTAAATGTATGGCTAAGGGGTGTTGCTGGGAAAGAAGCGGTGCTTCTGTGATCAACAGCAGATGTCCGCAGTAACATACAGTTGACACGCTGCTGAAACAGCCAGGAACAGAGATAACTGTGATCCAAGCTATTTAAGCCCTTAGATGCTGCAGTCTATCAACCACGGTATGTAGGCGGTTTTATAGACTGAATGTTTTTTCCACTGTAAGCCCATAGGTGCCTCTGCAATGTGATAGCAGGGGGTGCTGACAGATTTTCATGGCAGATAGGAGCCTACTAAAAGGTCTCACATGTCTTATATATCTCTCAGCATACTAGGTCCTGCCTACCTCAACAGAAGTATTATGCAAGTTATTCTGAGGATCACATGTTCCCATCAAACAAAGGGACTAAAATAAATGGGTAATAAATGTGTACAAAAACAATGGTAGAATTGAGGTTTTATTCATCCCTCCCAGTCTCCTCCAGAAAAAATTCCGTCATAAATAAGCAACGGTTTTTGGAATGTGATGGAAGAAAATAAAATGGAAAAAAAATGCTGCATCCATAAGACCCAAAGAAGGTTGAATACGAGCAATTAACGAGCCCGAAAAAACTAGCCCTTACACAGCTACATTGGTAGAAAAAAAAAAAGTTAAGGGTGGAAGAATGTCGACACACAGCAATTTTGCTAACAGGTATAACTGGTATCTAAAAAATGTCTACTGAAATATCATATGCTGTATCCCAATGCCAACTTTTTTGGAAAGGCTTTTTATTTTGTAAGAGTAGCAAAACATTAAAAACTATCGTATTGACCTGCCGAATAATGTTAACATGTCATTTTTATTGCAATGTGAACAAAAACCAAAACACAAAAGGTGGAATTCAAGATGTAAGGTAGCTATCTTATAAATCATCCAAGTCATACCTCAAGGCCTTTCAAAAGGTCGAACATTGACTTATGGGATAGCTAACTTACATCTGGTGGCATTAGAGGCAGAGCTTGCTGCTAGTTCATTTCTATACCCTCTTTCCAGAAGAGCATTGCTTGGGCTATATGACTCCTCATGCCGATTAGGTGCTCTCTCTAAGGAGATATAGTATCCCTTGAAACCTGACCTAGGCCTTTCACCCAATAAGCCAGTACTCTCGGATCACCCCTAAACAGCTGCAGACTAGAGGCTGATGTCATTATTATCCAAGTCATGTCTCAAGGCCTGTTTAAAACATTGACTTATATGATAAATACCTTACATCTGGTGGCATTAGAGGCAGAGCTTGCTAAGAGCTCATTTGCATATGTTCCCAGAATTCCAGAGGAGCATTGCTATACCTATAATACTCCTCACCCCAATTAGGTTCTCTACATTAGGAGACACAGTACATTATATAAACTGTTAATTGGTTACATTAAAAAGTACAACTCCCACAGGAAAAAAAAAGCCCTCATATAACTAGATGGATGGAAAAATAAAAAAAATAAAGTTATAAATCTTTGAAGGTGGTAAGCTAAAAACGAATAGGTTTTGCTTGGTCCTTAAAAGGTTACAGGGTTAATGTTAACCATCTATTACCAGTTAGTTTTGCATTCACTAAGGCTTAACCTTCTCTCACTACAGCCCAATGTAGCATTTGATGGTATAATTTATGGGCTGTGCTTCAGAACTAGTGTATTACTAGCTTGTATACAATGACTTATAAAAACTGTAAGTTCCTGCGCTAATGTGACTTGGGCTGAAAGTGATGTAAAGCCTGTGATTCATAAACAGGTCTATAATCTACGTAAGTGTCTCTTCAGAAAAAGGCGAATCCTCCCTTTTCCGGTTCACTTGAAAGAACGTAATCAGAAAAAAACACACCCTTAGTTCTCTGCCGTCATCTGCAGAAAAAGAGAAAATAGGCTTCTAACTTAGCCCATCATTTTCATTCTACAACTAGAAAAATGCTAATTCTCTTTCAATCCACATTAGCATGCATGATTTAACCCTTTCAAAATGGGGTGATTTTCCATTTTTTTTACTCCCAGCCCTCCCAAAGCCATAACTTTTTTTTAATGTTTTCATTCACATAGCCGTATGAGGGCTCAATGTAGCGGGAAGCTGGAAAGAAAATTCTAAATAGGTTGGAATTATAATACAAAACACCATTCTGCCACAGTTTTCTGGGGGTTTTGTGTTTTTTGTTTTACACAATTTCCTATGCGGTAAAACGTTACTTTTATTCTCTGTGTCATTACGATTACAACAATATCACATATGTATAATTTTTCTTCCATTTTTAATACTGGGAAAAAAAAAAAAAAAACTTTGAAAAAAAATTAAAAAAACACTACATTTTTTCTTTGCATTGCCATATTCTGACTCCCATAACTTTTTTTTAATTTTTACCTGGACAGAGCTGTGTGAGGGCTAATTTTTTTGCGGGGCGATCTGTACTTTTCATTGATACCATTTTGAGGCGTTTATGACTTTTTGATCACTTTTTAATTCTTTGTGGGAGGCAAGTGTGGCGATGTCTTCACCATTTACCTGTATGCTGTCGACATTGTAGCAGTGGTGCAGTGTAATTATAGCTGCTTCGTCCCATTCGAGTGAATGGGAAGCAGCAGTTGCAGTTACACTACATCGCTACTGTAACGTTGACAGCAAGCTGGTAAGCATTGAAGAGACCGCCACTGTCACAAGAGCGTCATGATCTCTTTAAACAGCTGTACATTGAGGTGCTGGGAGTTAGACCAATCTGATATTGATGAGCTTTTCTGAGCATAGGTCATTAGTATCGAAAATCTGTAATATCTTGAAAACTGTAAGGAGCCAGCATCATCATGTTCCTGGGAAAGGGACACTGTGGCTGGCATTGTTACATGTGAGGGAGGACACTGTTACTGATACTGTGCTAACTACATGTAACACTATCTCTAAGGGTACTTTCAAACTATCGTTTTTCTTTTCCGGCATAGAGTTTCGTCCTAGGGGCTCTATACCGGAAAAGAACTGATCAGGCATATCCCAATGCATTCCGAATGCAAGCAATCCGTTCCGGATGCATCAGGATGTCTTCAGTTCAGTCTTTTTGACTTTTCAGGATGGAGATAATACCGCAGCATGCTGCATTACGGAATACTTGCCTGAATGCCGGATCCAGAATTTTTTTCCATAGGCATTCAAATTGCCGCATTGACGGATCCGGTATTCCGTTCTGCGCATGTGCAGACCTTTAAAAATGTGAGAAAAATAAGTACCGGATCCGTTTTGCCGGATGACACTGGAAAAACGGATACGGTATTGCAATGCATTTTTCTGACTGAATAGCCATTTTTCAGACTGATCAGAATCCTGATAAGGCCTCATGGACACGACTGTTTGGGTCCGCATCCGAGCAGCCATTCACTTCAATGGGGCTGCAAAAGATGCAGACAGCACTCCGTGGGCTGTCCGCATCCGTGGCTCTGTTCCGCAGGCCCGTAAAAAAAAAATATAACATGTCCTATTCTTGTCCGCGCTTTACGGACAAGAATAGGCATTTATATTGCCGGCGCCCGTTCCGCAAATTGCGGATGGCAACACGGGCGCCTTCCGTTTTTTGCAGATCCGCGGTTTGCGGACCGCAAAAAACAGCACGGCCTCTGCATGAGGCCTAAGTCTGAAAAATGTCTGATCAGACAGAAAAAATGACATGCGTTTGCATACAGTTCGCCTGATCAGGCAGGCAGTTCAGGTAACGGAACTGCCTGCCGGAATCAAACAATGCAAGTGTGAAAGTACCCTAAGAGATCAGGACCATGAGTAGGGATACAGTTGTTGTTATCTGGTACATGTAGGTCCGTTTCAACCACCACTTTTGTAGTTGTGGATGGCATTTTAAATATGAATCAATCAAATATAAATCAATAAATAATCAGTTTTTATGAAGACAAGTGACGAAGTGTGTTATGTGTTACAAGTGTATGAACTGGAGCCAACACTGAGGTCCAAAGCACCGCTCTGATGTATACGGATGATAATGGAATTATAACCAGGGCTGTGGTGAGCTGAAACATTTATATATATATCTGTTATTTTTCAATGCAAGCCTGCTTACTGACTCCAGCACCATACGCTGGCAACAGCACCTATATCTCCTGTCTTGTGACCATACAACACTTATAACACCAAGAGCATGAGGAAAGAAAGGGTGTGCCCTCCTATTACTGCCCACTCCTAGGGAGCATTGGTGTGAGGACTGCCAACCTCATCCTCAACTCCACTCCTCCCAGGCCATGGCATATGCCCCTAAAAAATATAGTTCATATAAAAAAAAAAATCTCAAATTGCCACCAGCATTCCAAGCCACTGGACTACCCAGTACCATACCACAGAAAGTTATATGTATTGTACATAAAAAAAAAATATATAAAACAGCGAAAATCATACAATCCAATGAGTGAAAAGGAAATGGCTAGACTCATTTTTCCATCACATTAGACACTTCTCGTTTCCATGGTTATGATCACCCTTCAATCCAGGATTGCTAGCCGTGCTTGCACACTATAGAAAAAAGTGCCGACCTATGTGTCTTCCTATGGCCACAAGAGGTTAGTCCTTTTTTCTATAATCCACAAGCACGACCACCAATGCTGGATTGCAGGGTGGTTGTAACCATAGAAACGATAAGTGTCTATTGTGATGGAAAAATGAATCCAGACAGCAAAGGAATGAAAATGGATAATAACAATACATTAGTAAGTGCCTTGTATTAACTTTCTCTACATGATGAATGCCACTTACTAAGTTCTGGAGCATGGACGGCCCTACATGTACTAAAATTATTAAGATGTATGCGCTTCTTAATAACCGTGCAGCATCTCACACCAGCTTTAAAGAGGACCTTTCACCGGTCCTGACATCACAATATAAATACCTGGGAGTGTAGGGCATGTCAAGGAGATGTCCTTACGCTTTTTTTAATGATGGGCTGCTCTTTTCCCCCGCTGTTACCCCCCCCCCCCCCCCCCATTCTGGTTTCCCACCCTGTATACTAATCCATACCCTCGGTACAGGGAGGAGGAGACTGACGTGTTTCTCAGGTGACATCTCCTTCTCCCTGGCGGTGGGCTGTCCAATCGCAGCGGAGAGCATCACAGCCAGGAAGAAGGAGACCCCCTGAGAAAACTTATGGTATGGATTAGAAATACAGGGTGGGAAACCACAGGGGGGTTCGGATTAGAATACTCTTCAAAGAGAGACTCTTCTCTACGTCTCTGAGTATCCTGCCGACTACGCCATTTAATTTTTTTCTGATAAGAGCAAGACTTCAGGTTCAGATACTCTTAAAAGTGAGACTCTCACCGATTGAGTTAACATCATCTGACAGCGACATCAGCTAGATATCTCGATTGGGAAAATGGCGATTAGGTCCCTACACGAGGCGTCCCCCCGTAGGATAAGCTTCTGACTTGTTTCCTGAAGGGTTACAGCTTTATACCAATTAAACAAAAAGCTCCATTCCCTAGTGGAACGTAGCCAGTGCATTTGCTTCATAATTGTCACTGTGTACGTGTTCCTCAGCTCTCATCCCGGACCCTGGAGCAGCCAGTTCCCAGGTCTACAGCGAGTCAGAATCCCAAAACAAACTTGAGAAAATATGTAGACAAAGCCTTACTCCCCTGCACCTGCATTCACAGGTATTAAAATGAAATTTAAATGAACAGATACTTCATCTTCACATTTTAGGGGAAGGGGGGGGTAGCATATCGGAGGAACGGAGCAACCCATCAGGGGAAAAAAATAAAAAATAAGCGCAAGGAAATATCTTCAACATGACCTACAGTGCCAGATACTTATAATGTAATGTCAGGACCGATGAAATGTCCTCTTTAATTCATCTCATCCAATGTTCTTAAACCTTAAGAAAAAAAATCCAGTTTATACATAAAAAGACACAAAAACAATTTTGACAACCTTATTACAAAAGTTACAGCTGTTTAAGCTGTTATGTATAAAAATAAATAAAAAAATTATTAGGAGGAAAAGAATTGAATACCCAAAAAACAAAAACTTACATCAGCTCGTTTCAGCATCTCCCATTTATGTAGGATTTTCATAGCAAAGATTTTTCCACTTCCTTTCATTTTCACCACTGCTACCTGAAAGAAAAGATGCAGTGAAACTGATAGGACAAGTTATAAAAAAAAAAAAAAAAATAAAGTTTGAGTGTCTGACCATTAGCAGTCTTAAAACTATTAAATCATTTCACTCTTGTTACCAGCTGTCCTATTCCGAATACACCAAATCTGACTAAGGATAGGTGGAGGTCCCAGCGAGTCAACCCCTACCAATAAAACGTGACCTAACCTTTCATGGTCATAAAACACTAATGTGGAAACCCAGCACATGGAAGACTTTTCAAGTTAAACATTGTTTTATTCAGGCAGATGTGAACGTCTACTTTGTGATACTGCCTTTCCTTTTTTACAAAAAAAACTTTCAGATCAGAAACAACCACCTGGACTGCTGTTTTTAGGATTCATAGAGGTCCCAGAAGAACCATGGCAGAAAAATCATGTATGGCATATGAAATAGATATGCCATAAAAGTTTTCTTGTGGAAAAAAAAAAAATCTCTTAACATACATCACCTTTTTTCCAAAATAAATGTCAACAGAACTGGAATCCTCTTGGACTTCCCTTTCTAATTTTCCCATTGTGAACATCCCAACCAACTAATTCCTCTGTGTCCATACCTTCTTCTTACTCCTTCACCTGCACTAGCCATGCTCAGGTAGCCTTCATCAGCCTCCAGAAACAGAAAACTTAAAAAGTGGTCATAGCTTACAAAACCTTATCTTTAATTATTTTGATAGTGTATCCACTATCCAAGTAATTGTTTAAAACTTATTGTTCACAATCTCACCTAACGCCATATGATGCACAAAGAGACCTACAAAAATGACTGCATAAAGGCCCGTCAGCAAACATTAAAAATGCAAAGAGCTTTTTTTCCCCCCTTTTTTAATCTCTGTTATATGTTGAGACATGGTCTCTAAATTACACACTTAAAACCTGAGGCTAAAATAATGAGAGATACTGATTATATTTCCTGTTAGGATTTCTGTCAGGTGGAATATCAACATCCTACATCAGGACATTTTCCAGACCTGCCGCAGGTAATGGCTGACATTACAACTGTCCTTATTTGCTTTATTTAGAAGAGAACTGGCTCTTGACTCTGCTACACTCAGATGATATCCATTCTGGGATCCATTTGGGCTATCACAACCAATAAAGTCATTCTTACATCAACAGATAATCTTCTACAGACCACGAAGACCTCTCGTACAAACTTTCTATCCTATACCAAACATAGCAGGTGGTAGCCCCGATACACAGGCTGGGCCACGAAAAAGTAGCCTGCCTTCAATATCTCCAAATCATACTGCCTAATAGTAAATCAGAGCTCAGCTTTCAGTTCTTACAGGGCTCTGATTGGTTGCTATGGACAACTAAGACAGATTTACTATTAGGCAGTTTGATTTGGAGATCTTGAAGGTGGGCTACTTTTTCATGGGCCACCCCGTACGAGAGATCCTAGAACACTGAGCTTAGTATTCAGCTGTGAAAAGAGGAGCGGCAGAAGATATTGCTGCTCATTTACAAGGTGCCAGACAAAATGGTACAGATGCTCTGGCATTCTTTAAACCACTATGTTATACATGTGGTGGGACTGTCATCAGAAGACCTTTTTAAGATGCAATTTCTTATCTTCACACACTTCTTCCTAGGAGACATATTACCACATTCCTGAGCTCAAGCTGTTGGCACTTATTCAAGGGTCTGTGGTGGCAAAAAATGTATTCTTAAGCATAGCTTTTTGTCAGCAGACCTCCAGTTCACCTAAAAACTGTGGAAATCCATTGAAAGGCCAATGTATTGGGAGAGGGTCACTAAAAGGGTCCACCTGCTGAGAACAGGGGCACACTCCGAACGCTTAGGTACATGGAGCAGTTAAGTATCTGCCTCATATACATTTAACATGTAGTGTTGCCTATATTGGTCATTTGTAGTCATTTTGCCTTTCCATCTTTGTATTCATGGTTTTGAGGAATAATTCTGTTTATGTATGCACTATTGTTCTACTGTCCCGGTCTACTATCTTCTTGTATATATTTTTTTTCACATTAGGTCTCATAATACCACAGTTTGATTTAAAAAAAGTGTAGTGTTGCAATTAAATATATATTAGATTACATACTTTAATCCAAACACCAGGCATGCAAAAAACACAATAAAAAAAACAGCAGGTGCTAAAAAACACCACATAGCCAAAACGCCTAAAAAATATCTATCAAGTCAGGTGTTTTTTTAAATCAGGAACAAAACTGTGTGTGAAGGAGCACTGAAAAAGGGGTTCTCCTGGAATAATGTTTTTTGTTTTGTTTTTAAGTACCCCCAATACGCTCCAGACCTCTGCGCTACCTCCCGCATGTCCATGTTCTGGTCACCAAGTGGTGCTTAAATCTTCTGCAGCATGGGCATGGTCACATGCTCCACTGAAGCAAATGACTGGCTTCAACCGTGATGCACTGCTTGTGGCCACATCACTGCTGAAGCCAGTCATTGGCTGTAGCAGAGCATGTGACCATGCCCATGCTGCAGCGAATGTAAACACCATGCGGGGACTGGAACATGGGCATGGCAGCACAAAGGACGGGAGAAGAGGGGAGCAGGTAAGTATGAATCCTCTGATTACTGAAGCAGGCTGGGGGCACCTGTCAAAAAAATAAAAAATCATGATTCCTGGAGAACCCCTTTAATGGGGTTGACCCATCTGGGACACTGAGGGTATATCATTAAGGCCTCGTTCAGACGACGATTGCGGAGTAGAATAGGACATGCTCTATCCTTTCTGCAGAGCCACGGAACGGAAGCATGGACGGGGACAGTACACGGTGTGCTATCCGCATCTTTTGCGGCCCCATTGGAATGTATGGGTCCGCACACGTTCCGCAAAATTGCAGAAGGGTGCGGACCCGTTTATACGGCCATCTAAATGGGCCTTAAGATATACAATCAATGTCAGATAGGTGTGGGCCACTCCTATCTCCAGAATGGGGCCCCTGAAGTGAAGGAGAGCACACCGCTATATGAGTTATGAAAAAAGCTGAGAAAATGCGCAGTCAAAAGAGAGCTCGCTAGTGAGGCCACCTCTCCGTTCACTGTTATTTTCATAACTTCCATTGCAGAAGGTGGTTGCGCATGACTGGCTGATCTCTGTTCACTTTGGAGGCCCCATTCTGGACATCGGAGCAGGTCCCAGAGGTGGAAGCCGCACCTTTCTACCAATGATTGTACATCCTAGTGATATGCCATCAATGTCCCAGATAGGCCAACCCCTTTAAAGTGACGGTACCCACACAACAAAGAGTTTTCCTGTGCTGCTCATGACAACTGTGGTTTGTGACCTCAACCTTAAAGTTAAAAAAAAAAAAAAGTAATTAAACTGAAAGCTGCACTAATTTGACTACAAAAATATAACCTACTCCCGTTCAAGAATATGGGAAACATCTAAAAGACAAATTATTATTATTATTATTATTATTATTATTATTATTATTATTATTATTATGTTAGGGAATCACAGAGTAAAACAGACCATTGTAATGATAGAGCCTGCCACAATTTCTTGCAGCCCATATCTAGGGCAGCACAAATCTGCGGACATAAGAATAACAATAATAGGAATGTAATACCCTTGCCCACGTTACATGGTACAATAATGCTATGATGTATGCTTTCTCATATGTACATTGCATCATGTGTGTACAAATGTCAGATACTGCACTCACCTCACCAAACGCTCCTCTACCGATTACTTTTAAAATCTCAAAATCTTCTCTTTTGAGCCTCATTTGTTTGATTTTTGAAGCAAATGTCTCAGCTAAAAAAACATGAAAAATTTATATTATTGAGATATGACAACTCACCAACTTTTCATAGGCAACACACAACCATTCTGTCAGGATTTAGGCTAGGGCTACAAAGCGTCTATTTGTTAGCTGCAAGTTACATTAAAATACCTCAACAATAATTCAGCAATTCCTTATGGGAAACAACGGATGCGGAGAACCAGGCTGTTTTTTTTTTTTTTTTGAGTGGTTGGAAAGTTGTATGCAACCTCATTTCCATCAGAGAAAGGCCTCTTGCACACAAACGTATTTTCATTCAGTTTTCGTTCCTTTTTTTGCGGACCATATACGGAACCATTTATTTCAATGGGTCCACAAAAAAAACGGAAGGTACTCCGTGTGCATGCCATTTCCGTATTTCCATTCCGAAAAAAAAAATAGAACATGTCCTATTATTGTCCACATTACGGCCAAGGATAGTACTGTTCTATTAGGGGCCAGCTGTTCTGTTCCGCAAAATACGGAAAGCACACGGATGTCATCCGTAATTTTTGCGGACCACAAAATACATACGGTCATGTGCAAGAGGCCAAACAATGAAGCTGCAATTATTTTGCAGCGTTTCAGAAACCTGCGAATGACCAAATTTTGCCTTGTAGTCCCTACCCTTACCATCCAAAACCACAACAGAAAAAAAATAATAATTAAAGTCTACAGAACCTGAATATTCAAAAAATATATAAATAAATGCTCAAGCAATGCTGCATAGTAAGGGAATACTCTCAGGGCAGAAATTTCACTTGGATTCCATCACATATCGAATGCTGAAATCTGCACCCCATTGTTGGCAGTGGAAAGCCACATTGTCAATCCTACGGACACAGATTTTTTTACGTGTATATGAAATCCACTGAAAATGCAGTTTCCATGCAGATAATAAAGCAGGTTTAGGCTACTTTCACATTAGCGTTTTCATTTCCGGTATTGAGATCAGTCATAGGATCTCAATACCAGAGGAAAACGCTTCAGTTTTGTCCTCATTCATTGTCAATGGGGACAAAACTGAACAGAACGCACCAGAATGCATTCCATTCCGTTTGGTTGCGTTCCCATGCCGGACCAAAACAAAAAACAAAAAACACAAAAAAACGCTGCATGCAGCATTTTTGAGTGCGGCATGGGATGAGGAACAAGATGGATCCAGCATGAAACACAATGTGACTTATAATGGTTTTAGTGCTGCATCCGTCATGGCAGACGGTTGCATTTTCCTGATGGAAGCGTACTTGCTGATACGTGACAGATCCAGCAAAAATGCAGATGTGAAAGTAGCCTTAGCCACATTGAAGGTGGATAATCTGTGTGGGAACCCGTGGCAGTTAATACAAGTGTGCAGGAGAAATCTGAGGATCAGTCGCAGTGGAAAAACCTACCGGACCCTGCTCCGGGTTGCAGTGTGTATGGGCAGCTTTAGGTTACCTGCACACGAGTGCAGGTGTATGCAGATAAGATCCGCAAGAATTTCCGAGCTGATTTATTTTATGCAGCATATCCACACCAAAATCCGCAATGTCTAACAGCGGATTTTGTTATGAATTTGATGTGGGTTTGACACAGATCTCAGCCTTCCACTAAATTTGAAAAACTGCACAGCGGGTCAAACTCTGCACAGAAAAAAATCTGCATAGTGTACATGAGATTTGTGTAATCTCATACACTTTGCTGCGGCTTTTTTGCATGCGAATCCGCACTGAAAACCCGTGCGTGTTCCACAATGTGTGCAGGTAGCCTTAAACTAGGCCGTGTAGAGCTAGCACAGCTGAGTTTAATGATACCTTTCAATTCATGATCTGTTGGCTCATTCTGGAGAAAAAGGACTTTTAAATAGTGTTGGTCGAGCACCAAAGTGCTAGGGTGATCGAGTAGAACACCTCGGGATGCTCGGGTGCTCTACCGAGCACAATGGAAGTCAATGGAAGAACCCGAGCATTAAACCAGGCACCCCCTGCGCTTAAGAGGGGAGGGTGTCTGGTTCATAGTAAAAAGGTCAGAAATTTATGGAAACACCACTGAAATGGTTCGGGAACAGGATGGGGAGGATGTCTGGATGCATCTTGGACTCCTAGGTCGCTGCTGGGAATGATGTTGTCCGAGTAGTACGCCACTTTTACAGACTGACAATAATAGGCACCAAACCAAAGATAAAAACATTCTTTCCTGTAGGTTTACTTGTATATAAAGTGCAAGTGCTGCCAAAAATTACAAGGAAGAGGCACTCCGATACAACTTGTATATCACATAAAGGAGGGCCTCATTCACATTGTGGTACAATTGTTCAGGTAGTGGGACTCCTACACTCATAAAGCCTATGCACTAAGTGAAATGGCTGCCAAAAATCACAAGGAACCAGCACTCCAATACACCCTTTATTACACACAAAGGAGGGCATCATACAAACTCTTGAAAAATTATGATTGATGGCCTGCTGGTGACCCTCTAAAACATTAGGGGTGAGGGCCTGCTGCCGAGCTGACCATCTAAAAAAATAAATTAATTTATCAATTAAAATTCAAAAAAAATTGTGGGCGAGGGCCTGCTGCCCATCTAAAAATTTAGGGGTGAGGGTCTGCTGCTGAGCTGACCCTCTAAAACATTAGGAGCGAGGGCAGCCTAATAAGCATGTTGATATGATGGAGGAGGAGGATGATGAGAAAAGGGAGATTGAACCATATACCCTTTTTAGTGGTGGAAGGGGTGCATGGGAATCCAGTGTATTCAATACACCATAAAAGCCACATTAAGAGAGCCTTTATGTTGAGCCGCTTTCCTCTGGTGGAGTAGAGAAGTCAGGGGTAATCCAGGCCTTGTTCATTTTGATAAGAGTCAAACGGTCAGCATTTTCAGTTGACAGTCAGAACCGCTTAGCAGTTATTATGCCCCCAGCAGCACTAAATACCCGCTCTGACAAAACGCTGGCGGCAGGGCAGGCCAGCACCTCCAAGGCGAAGAGTGCCAGTTCGTGCCACGTGTCTAGCTTGGACACCCAATAGTTGTAAGGCACAGAGGGATCATTGAGGACACAGACACGATCTGCTACGTACTCCTTCACCATCTTCCAAAATGTCTCCTCCTTGTGACACTAGGCCGCGCATCAGGTTAAGGGTGCTGGCAGGATGTCATAAAACTGTCCCAGGCCTTGTAGAGTGTTGCCCTGCCTCTGTTGGAACTGCGGTGAGTTCTCCTTATCTCCCCTCCTCGGTTGGCCAAGGAACTACGTATTCTGCAGCCAGCGTTTTTGGAGCAATTTTTCCACAAGGACCTTCTGTTATTTCACCATTTTGCTCACCCTCTCCACTACAGGAATGAGAGATGAGAAGTTCTCTTTGTAGTGGTGGGGGCGAGAAGGGTGAACAACTAGTAAATCAGTGTTGGCCAAAAGGGAAAGGCAGCCTAACAAAATCAGCCATGTGTGCCAGAGTCCCAACAGATAAGACTTTGCTGTCCTCATCAGGAGGATGACTCAATTTCCTTATCCTCCTCTTCTGCCCACCCACGCTGAACAGATGGAATAAACCTTCCATGGGTACTACCCTCTGTAGCAGAGGCAACTGTCTCCTGCTTCTCCTCCTCCACATCCAATTTGCGCTGAGAAGACGAACTGAGGGTGGTCTGGCCATCATCCTGTGTACTTTCTTCCCCCATTTCCACCTCTTCCACATGCAAAGCGTCCACCTTAATTGTGAGCCACAAGCATTTGAGTAGACACAGAAGTGGGATGGTTACGCTGATGATCGCGTTATCGCCGCTCACCATCTGTGTTGATTCCTCAAAGTTGCGTAAAACCTCACAGAGGTCAGACATCTATGCCCACTGGTCGCTTGTGAAGAGCGGAAGCTGACTGGAAAGGCGACGACTATGTTGCAGCTGGTATTCTACTACTGCCCTCTGCTGCTCACAAAGCCTGGCCAACATGTGGAACGTGGAGTTCCAGCGCGTGCTCACGTCACACAACAGTCAGTGAGCTGGCAATTGCAAGTGCTGCTGCAGCATTGCCAGACCGGCAGAAGCGGTCGATGACTTGCGGAAATGGGCACACACGTGGTGCACCTTCACCAATAGCTCAGGAAAATTGGGGTAGGTTTTGAGAAACTGCTGAACCACTAGGTTGAAAACGTGGGCTAGGCATGGTATGTGTGTGAGCTTGCCGAGCTCCAAAGCCGCCACCAAGTTACGGCCATTATCAGACACATCCATGCCTGGTTCTAGGTTGAGTGGCGAGAGCTACAGCTCAGTCTGGTCCCTTAGCACACCGCCGCAGAGCTGTGTCAAGAAATGTTTGTCACCTAAGCAGATCAGTTTAAGCACAGCATGTTGCCGCTTCCCCACTGCAGTGCTACACTGCTTCCAGCTACTGACTGATGTCTGACTGGTGCTGCAAGATAATTCAGAGGTGGATAAGGAGGAGGAGGAGGAGGAGGAGGAGGAGGAGGAGGAGGAGGAGGAGGAGGAGGAGGAGGAGGAGGAGGAGGAGGAGGAGGAGGAGGAGGAGGGGGTGCAGCCACTAACGTAGGCAATCCTTGGCGTCGGTAGCACCTGTGACATCCCAGGGTACGACTCGCTCCTGGCCTCCACAAGGTTCACCCAGTGTGCAGTCAGGGAAATGTAGCGTCCCTGGCCAAAAGCACTTGTTCATGTGTCAGTCATTAAGTGGAACTTCCCAATAACTGCGTTGGTCAGGGCACAGGTGATGTTATGGGACACATGCTGGTCTAAGGCTGGGACTGCACACTGTGAAAAATATTGGCGGCTGGGGACAGAGTACCGCAGGACAGCCGCCGCTATGAGGCTGCGGAAAGCCTCAGTGTACACAAGCCTAAATGGCAACATATCCAGGGCCAGCAATTTGGAAAGGTGCACATTTAGTGGTATGGTCTGTGGGTGGGTGGCTGGGTATTTGCGCTTTCGTTCAAAGACCTGGGGTATAGACATCTGTACGCTGCGCTGGGACACAGAAGTGGATGTGGTAGATGAAGGTGCTTGCAAAGGTCCAGGTGCAGTGCGGGAGGCATCCGGGCCTGCGTCTTGGGACAGGGGATTAGCCAGCACGTAACACAGGGGAAGAGGAGGCAGTGGTGTGACCCGCAGACACTGGTTGTGGACCCAGGCGTTCGGCCCACCTATTACGGTGCTTTGATGCCATGTGGTGGATCATGCTGGTGGTGGTGAGGTTGCTAGTGTTCACGCCCCTGCTCATTTTGGCACGGCACAGGTTGCAAATGATAATTCTTTTATCGTCCGCACTTTCCTCAAAAAAGCGCCAGACTGTGGACCTACCCCTTGGCAAGGGAGATTGCCACAAGGGGGTGCTCCGGGAAACAGTTGCAGGCCTGTTTGGTGTGGCCCACCTTCTCCCTTTTGCCACCCCACTGCCTCTTCCAGCCTGTCGCGGTGCTGCAGATCCCTCCCCCTCTGTACTGCTGTCCTCGCTCGGCTTACCACCTTACCAGGTCGGGTCAGTGACTTCATCGTCCAGCACCTCCTCTTCCACTTCCTCACTCTGGTCAGCCTCCTGACTTGTTGACCTAATAACAACCTCACTGTGTCTCATCCTCATCATCCACCTCGTGAAACACTAATTGCCATTACCCACCGTCATCTTCTTTTGACTGTGGATGCTCCAGAGTTTGAGAATCAGGGCACAAGATCTCCTCGTGTTCCTCTTCAAGCGGGCTTGGCGAGAAGCCCAAATTAAGGAATGGCGATAAAAACAGCTCCTCGGAAAATCTAAGTGTGGGATCACTTGTTTGCCAAGACTCTCCATGGTGGGTGGAAGGAGTATCAGGGTGAGAATTCTGATGACCAGACGCTTGGCTACTGACAGAGGCGTAGCTAGAACTGACTGGGCCCCACAGCAAATTTTGTATGGGGGGGCCCCCCCCCCCCCCACTTATTCACAAACCCCCTCCTCCGATGCAAACCCCTCTCATACGGCTATTTTGTGACTTTTTATTTGCCTGTCATTTTTAGCACAACTTTATTGTTTTTTCACAGTTGCTGACGGAGTTTATATTCAACTCAACCCCTTTGAAACCTGCGCTGCAATTGTAATAGACCTGTCTGATTTACCTCTACATATCCACAAGTATTTTAGCCTCTGTACCTTTCATACTACAGCCATGGACGCAGTCATGGACACACTCTCCACATACATGGACACACTCTCCACATACATGGACGCAGTCATACACGCACTCTCCACATACATGGACGCAATGATACACGCACTCTCCACATACATGGACGCACTCTCCACGTACATGGACGCAGTCATACACGCACTCTCCATATATATGGACGCACTCATACATGCGCTCACCACATACATGGACGCACTCATACACACTCTCCACATACATGGACGCACTCATACACACACTCTCCACATACATGGATGCATTCATACACAGTCACCACATACATGGACGCACACATATACAATACACATATATAGACACCCAGCTTTCCTGCTGTGCCTCTCCCCCATACTCTAATGCCTCTGCACTTGTGCCATGCAGGATAGCAGGGAAGCTGGATGACATTTCATGATATAATTCACCCAGCTTTCCTACTGTACTGCAGATCGCATGTGCACAGTCTGGGAAAGCTGAATATAACCGCAGTTCCACTGCCACTCACATCACTGGTGCAGCTGTGGCAATCCAACTTTATGTTCAGCATGCTGGGCAGGGAAGGTTTTAGGCTGCAGGATTCACGGGTAGGAAAGGGGTGTGGCCGTTGTAGCTCCGCCCACATCTGACCATCCTGATGCTGGTCACTGTCCATCACCAGAACTGAAGAGGGGAGAGGCGGAGCAATGTCACTGATGTCAGGTCAGTGACAGAGGTGCAAGTGCAGGACTCTGGACCCGCTGCAGGAGAAGTCAGCTGCTCTGACAGGGGCCCGGGGTGATGAAGTACAGTGACTGCTCCCGGGCCCCGAAGCAGCTGCTTCCCTGATATCTACATCACTGGCTACTGAGAATAGACTTTGTGGAAGACCGGGTGGTGCTTAACCGACTGGAAGCATTATCTGCTGCAATCCAACCGACCACCTGGTCGCACTGGTCTGACTTCGAGAGTGGTGTCCTGCAAACAGGGACATGAAGCTAGGTATCATGGATGAGTGCGTTTCTTGTGCTCTGGCAGCAGGCATAGTTTCATCGTGCCCAGGGCCACGGCCTCTGTGTGCACCATCAGTAGCACGGCCACTTCTCCGTCCCTTACTGCTCGCTTTGCACATATTAAATGGTATATATGCTTACAAGTATGTCACACGTACAGTAGCGCAGGTTTTGGTTGTGTATGTGCAAATAAAGTACACAGAATGTCAGATATTTTTAGGATGCGCACACGTTAAACAGGAGGTATAGCGCAAGTAATGTCACTGTCACCACCGCCTAATAAAAAATTACACTGAATGAATGTCACTGATATTTAGGATGTGCACACGTTAAACAGGAGGTATAGCGCAAGTAATGACGCCGTCACCAGCGGCTAATAAAAAAATTACACTGAATTAATTTCACTGATATTTCGGATGCGCTAACTTCATACTGGAGATGTAGCGCAAGTATTGTCGCTGCCACCAGCAGCAATAAAATTATACTGAATTTCACTGATATTTCGGAGGAAAAAAAGAGACAATGCAGCAGCACCCTGCAAATCAGATAATGTACAATAATGCCAAAAATTATAGTGCTAATGCTACGCTTATTTATAAAGTGAGATGCTTGGCCAATGCATTTTGTACAAAACCATCTGAGCCCTTTTGCCGTACGTCAAGACGATCTCTGTTAGACGGGTCCTAACACTAAATACTACCTGTTATGTACCATAATGGCCGCCATAAAGTTCAGGGAGTGTTGGATCGACATGCATGCTGAATCCACTCTACTTTTTACCATTTTTGGTGCCATAATGGCCTCCATTACAAGGGATGCAGGTACCAACATGCATGCCGAGCCCACTATATACCTTTCCTTGTACCAGACAGCTTCTAATGAATGTAGTGAGAGCAGACAACAGCTTTATACTGAAACTAGTTAAAATCATTGATATTTCAGATACGCAAGCGTTATACAGGAGATGTAGCGCAGGTAATGTAACTGACCGCAGCGGACACAGTCTATGGAAAAAGTACACTGGATGTCACTGATATTTTTAGGCTGCCGTCGCCGTCACCAGCGGCCAAACAATTGCAAGCTATTTAGCGCAGGTTGCGCTAAAAATATTTATTGCTGCCCGATACAACTATAGTCTTTAAAAGGACTTTTTGGTCTCTAACAAGTTTTAGCAAATTTAGTGCAGGTTGCACAAAAAATATATGTTGCTGCCACACACAATAGTCCTTAAAAGGACTTTTGGGTCTAGAACAAGTATAAAAACTAAAATATTGCTATTTCAATCCCTACACTCTCTCTCCCCCTTCTGCTCTCCCTGACCAATACTGAGCCGAACACATGTCATCGGGTGTTATATAGCACCCGATGACACGTTTTGGCCAGCCAATCACTGTAATCCCAGCAGCCAACATGGCTACGGCATTACAGTGAATGGCAGTACTTACCTGCACGTTTATTGGCTGTGTGGCAGCCAACAAACGTGCGTGGAGGAGACTCGAGCATCGCACTCGAGCACACACAGTATTCGGCCGAACACTGCAATGTGCCGAGCATGCTCGCCCAACACTACTTTTAATCCATATGCAATTGAGCACTCAGGAGCACAGATGGGTGCACCTCCTGCTTGCTTCCCCTGCCAGCCACTCACTCTGCAATTGACAGGGACAGGTTCCTGAATACTCATCTAAGGCTGCGTTCACACGGGCGAGATTTCCACGCGGGTACAATGCGGTAGGTGAACGTATTGCACCCGCACTGAATCCCGACCCATTCATTTCAATGGGGCTGTTCAGATGAGCGGTGATTTTCACGCATCACTTGTGCGTTGCGTGAAAATCTCAGCATGCTCTATATTCTGCGTTTTTCACGCAACGCAGACCCCATAGAAGTGAATGGGGTTGCGTGAAAATCGCAAGCATCCGCAAGCAAGTGGATGGAGACCCGATCATTATTATTTTCCCTTATAACATGGTTACAAGGGAAAATAATAGCATTCTGAATACAGAATGCATAGTAAACTAGCGCTGGAGGGGTTAAAAAAAAAAAAAGACAATAATTTAACTCACCTTAGTCCACTTGATCGCGTAGCCCGGCATCTCCTTCTGTCTCCTTTGCTGAACAGGACCTGTGGTGAGCATTAATTACAGGTAAAGGACCTTTGGTGACGTCACTCCGGTCATCACATGATCTTTTACCATGGTGAAGGATCATGTGATGACCGGAGTGACGTCACCAAAGGTCCTTTACCTGTAATTAATGCTCACCACAGGTCCTGTTCAGCAAAGGAGACAGAAGGAGATGCCGGGCTACGCGATCAAGTGGACTAAGGTGAGTTAAATTATTTTTTTTATTTTTTTTAACCCCTCCAGCGCTAGTTTACTATGCATTCTGTATTCAGAATGCTATTATTTTCCCTTATAACTATGTTATAAGGGGAAATAATACAATCTACAGAACACCGATCCCAAACATGTGCGATTTTTCTCACGCGCGTGCAAAACGCATTACAATGTTTTGCCCTTGCGCGGAAAAATCGCGGGTGTTCCCACAACGCACCTGCACATTTTCCCGCAACGCCCGTGTGAACCCAGCCTAAGGATTCATTTATATCTCTATTCGGAGATCCGGCAAACTGTTTCATCACAGAGCAGCCTGCCGGATCCTCTACTTAGTCGCCGGATCCCCATTGACTGCAATGAGGTGTCACGGTAGGTAAGATAAGGGAAGGAAACAGAACACGGCATAGCAAACAAAACAACTGACAAGGCCCCAAATGCTAGGGAACAAAGGGGCCACCTCCTAGCAATCCCTAAAACGCTTTCCCTAAGCTGCTATGCCCATGTGTACATCTCGATGGTAGATATGCACATGCCCACGTACCTAGGACTATAACACACTGAACCAAACCCCTCAGCTGTAGGGAAGAGGGAAAGAGACACCCAGCTCTTTCAAACAACTCAAGGAGCTAGCGTCACCCTAGAGGCCTAGTAAAAACAGACACAGAAGGAAAAAGGACTTGTATAGAGATGTGTTGGAGCAGACGATCCACCAAACTTCCAGAGCTCACACAAGGCAGAACTATAACCCACAAAGGCTATAGGGAGAGGGAGGAATAAATAGCCTCACCAATTACCTAAAGAACAACACCTGGGAGGAGGTGGGTTACTGTTCAAACCCACAACAAAACAAACTGGCAGATCGAGTCACATGCAGCAACTCTCACAGATCTCCTCAGAACACCAACAGGGCAGGGCATGACATAAGGTCTGGCGGTGATGCAGCAGATTTCCAGCCTAAATGCTGGGTTTCGGATGGACAAAAACCATTGCATTGAAAGGTTTTTGTCTGGCCGACAACAGACATTTCTGCTGGATCAGGCAGCCTGATCTCAGAAACCGAGATGTGAATGAGGCTTGACCTGGCCCTGTCAATCAAAAAGGTGAGGGAGGGGCTGGCAGAGGAAGCAGGAGGTGCAAGGGTGCCCAGAGTGGCTTGGGCCCACCCTCAGTGCATTTAATGGGGTACTCGCAAATAAGAATGTATGGGATGGGATGAGTCATACATTTCCAATATGTGCAGCCTCCACCTTTATCTCAAGAATGGCCCTACTATGAATGGAGGGGATGCCGCACATGCGCAGTGTCCTCTCCATTCACTGCTAAATACAGCTGAGTATAGCAGTGAACGGAGAAAACTGTGGTCACCATTCAGAGTTGGGCAACACCCTTGAGAAGATTTGTCTCAGAGGTAGGACCTGCACCTTTCAGACATTTATGGCAAATCAGATCGATGTGTCAACCCTTTAACTGCTCATTTGCATATGTGCTTTTTCTCCAGTAGCAATAGATGCAGACTATAAAAAATCATTACATTCAGCTGAGCTACCCCTTAAAGGCATTGTGTTTGGTTTAACAGTGAATTTAGGAACCAACTTATGGAATACCCAAAAGCCAGAAAAAGAAAAATACCAATGACCACCGGCTGTCCGTTGTGAAGACCCTGCAGATTAGCTCCGCATCTCATGGCATCCTATGTAGTATACAATGGACAAGGGGTTGAACAGAGAGCATGCCTTTCTATGCGAAGATGTAATCAGGGTCGGGCTGGCCCACCGGGGTACCAGAGGATCCTCCGATGGGCTCTGATGCAATAATGGGCCCCTTAGTAAGTCATGGAAGAAAATGACAAAGTATCTCAATAACCTTGTTGCACTGAGGTCTGTGGTTAGTATGAAGAAACATGTGCGCCATGTATTCACTGCTGTCACGTTGATTACAAACCAGTGTGACCTCAGGCGTGTCAGACTGGCTATTGTACCCAGGGGCGCTTGGATGACGTGTCTCATCCTGTATTAATATCTGGATCTAGTAACAGTTTTTCTACACAGCAACAGTATCTAGCCACAGATCGGAGGAAGGCTATGCAATTACAGCTGTACTTAAGTAAGATGGCGCTGCGCGTGTGCCGACACGTCTCCTTACAGCCAAGATATTGGACATTGCACACAAAACACGCACAAGGATTAAAATGGAAGGAAGAATTTATTTTCGCGGTCCTGGCGCTGTGAAACCACACATTCAACTCGTTTCTATCACTTCAGTTCTATCCAAATAAAAATGGTGTGACCTTCATATTTTTGGGCTTGTAAATGTTTCTAGAGGATATAGGCATGCTACATGAGAGTTGTGTGAATAAAGCCTTATGAATCCATCTTTTCTGGCTACCAAATCTCTGTCTAGATGAGAGGAATATGCCCAATGTGTCCACAGCTAAAAGGTGTGCGTTGTGCGTTGCGTGAAAATCGCAGCATGCTCCTCTTTGTGCGTTTTTCACGTAACGCAGGCTCCATAGAAATGAATGGGGTTGCGTGAAAAATCGCAAGCATCCGCAAGCAAGTGCAGATGCGGTGCGATTTTCACGCACGGTTGCTAGGAGACGATCGGGATGGGGACCCGATCATTATGAAGAAGTTCGGGTTTGGGTACCAAACATGCGCGATTTTTCTCACGCGAGTGCAAAACGCATTACAATGTTTTGCACTCGCGTGGAAAAATCGTGCATGTTCCCGCAACGCACCCGCACCTTTTTCCGCAACGCCCGTGTGAAAGGGGCCTAAAGGACCCTTTACAGGGGACGACAGATCAGCAGAAGCATTCCTTCCCGACAATCTGCTGCTCGCTGGTGGAGGGGACCAGTGCATTTACATGCAGCGATCTCCTCCATAGTATGGGGAGGAGCGAACGCTAATGCCATGGTTCGCCCCCATACTTACTCGTTGTTTGGCAAATGATTGTGCACAAACGATTGGATTACCCATTGAACATACGTTTTGCTCATTCATTGGGTCATCGGTGGAACATTTACACCGCCAGATAATTGCTATAACAATCCTGGACAACCCCTTTAAAGTTCCAACAATGTATTTTATGATGGAGTAGGCCTACAGCTGCTCCATGGGTATGGCCTGCACAGATTGGACATCACATCAGCATTTATTCTCTCCAGTAATCCATTCTTCGGCCAGGAGAATAATAGGTTTATGCTGTAAGTGCTCCAGGTTTTTCCTACATTTCATATTATTTTATTAATTCATGTTTAGAACTGATAATGGGAGCAGAGATGTCCGACTTTCAGTCCCAGCTGAGCTGGCTCTATTGTATGCTAGATAAGTAAATCAGGAATACGAATACCTACCCCGCTTGACTATGGTTATGACTTGGCTGCTCCAAACTAAATTCACATCAATCACAAACCTTTCAAGTGGCAGATTAGAAGTCATCCAGAAATTCCTGTGCAAAGTTCCAGTTGTGGACCACACCTAATACATAAACAGCGCTCCTCTGCATGAATCGCTATACTGTATTAATGGATATGTATTACTTTAGTCTTATACACAAGTTATGCATATGGTTGAAGAGGTACATATAGTTTAACTCCAGTACAATTACAAGGATGTGTGTATACATGTACAAACCCTAACATAGTACTTTCATCAGAAATGTTCCTTTCAGCAGCAGGATTGATCTAACAAAGCAGAAGGTAAGCAAGGAATGTCACAGTAATTCCTATACTATGGCTGGTCAAAAGCCACGCTTTACTGGGTAAAGCTGGAATAAAGGGGCTGTTTGAGAGTTATTTTTTTAATTCTACTTCTTTTTATGTTTATCAGCAGGGACGGTATTAAAATAGTAAAATAACATTATACTCACATCTCCTACTCCCTCTGTTCAACAGCTGCTTGCTTCTCCTCCCTCCTTTAATTTCCCTGTCTGTAGTGGTGACATGCCCTTTATACAGCATATAACTGCAGCCATAGTCTAATTTTTTTCTTGACAGTACTTGTACCCATTGATTTAAATGTGTCTGTTCACATTTCAGTATTTTTTTACTGACAGTGGGTCAGTAAAAATAAAATCACGGGGACATGCACTACTTTGATCTGTGATGCGGACCAAGCACGCCCATTGAAGTCTAGGGGTCCGTGAAAAATGACTGACACACATCTGTGTTGTGTCCATTTTTCACTGAAGACTAATAGAAGACTCAGCTCAGCAACGTCGGTGAATTACGGATGACACACTGATGGCAAAAACAGTCACACGGATCCTTCACGAACATCTTCACGGATGAAACACATGCTTTTTTTCACACACGTGACACTGACGCCGAAATGTGAACGAGGCCTAATACAGTAAAAAAAAAAAAAACACAAGAAAAAAAAAAATAAAGGAAAAAAAAATAACTAAAAAAATAAAAATCTTTAACCGCTTCCCGGCCGTCCATTGGCTATAAAAGTCCTTGGCCGGTCGGATTATCTCTGAATGGACATTCTGGAACGTCCTTTCAGAGATGGCAGCTGCACGCTAATCATGCGGACTGTTCCTGTGCCTGCCTTCTAGATCGCTGTATACACAGCGTTCAACGTGCGCTGTGTATACAGATCAGGAAGCTGGGGTCGGGGGAGTGCAGGGGCTGACGGGTCTACCATAGACCAATGATCAGCCCTGCACTGAGGCTCTACAGCGCAGTATTATGCTGTACAGTCTCTCTGGGGAGTGTATTTCCACTGTAACTGGGGCTACTATGTCATCCCCAGTTACAGGAGAAATCAATAGTAAAAAAAAAAAAAAGTATTAAAGTTGCACATTAAAAAATTAAAAAAAATTCCCCCAAATCAGTTATTAATTATATTCTTTTTTTTTTTAATAGAAGAAAAATAAATAAATAAAAAGACATTTTTGGCATCAACGTGTCCGCAACGACCAGCTCTATAATAATATCATATTATCTACCCCAACAGGTGAACACCATTAAAAAAAAACAAAAAAAAAAAAAACACATTACGCCAAAGCAGATTTTTTGTTAGCTTACCTCCCAAAAAAACTATGTTAAATCAAAAAGTTGTATGTACACCATAATGGTAGCAAAAACGTCACCTCATCCCGAAAAAAATGAGCCCACACACAAGACCATAGCCAGAAAAATAAAAAAATATGGCTCTAAAGAAAATTGCAACACAAAAACAGACAAAGACATATTTGGTATCGCCCCGTCTAACAATTGGCTCTACAAAAATATCACGATCTACCCCATCAAGTAAATGGTGTAAAAAAATAAAACAAATACAATTTTTTTTTTTGAAAATACCCCAAAATGGTAGCAATAATAACGTCACCTCGTCCCGCAAAAAACAAGCCCTTACATGAGACCATAGCCAGAAAAATGAAAATATGGCTGTTTTTTTCAAAGACTTATTTAATATTGTTACGTCCGTAATGACCGGAACTATAAAAAATATCACATGATCTACCCCATTAAGTAAACGGTATAAAAAAAAAAAGAAATTTGAAAAATGACACCAAACAGTTTTTGTGACTTCACCTCCCAAAAAATGAGAAGAAAAAGCAACCAGAAAGCCAAATGTACCCCAAAATGGTGACAATATAAACTACAGCTTGTCCCACACAAAATAAGCCCTCACATAGCTCATTCAACAAAAAATAAAAAGTTATCGCTCTTAAAAACCCTGACAGAAAATTCCATGTTGGAAAATCCAGATGCCGCTCCATCCCTTCAGAGACCTGGCGTATCCCCAAATAACAGTTTACGACCACAGTTGGGGTGTAAGGCTTCTTTCACACGGGCGTCATGTTTTTGGCCTGGATAAGATGCGGGCGCGTCGCGGGAAAATGCACGATTTTTCAGCGCGAGTGCGCAAAACATTTTAATGCGCTTTGCACGCGCGTGAGAAAAATCGGCATGTTTGGTACCCGAACTTCTTCACAGAAGTTCGGGTTTGGGTTAGGTGTTGTGTAGATTGTATTATTTTCCCTTATAACATGGTTATAAGCAAAATCTACAGCAAAATCTACCCTCCAAAAACCATATGGCGCTCCTTGCCTTCTGTGCCCTGTCGTGTGCCCAAACAGCAGTATATGACCACATATGAGGCGTTTCTGCAAACTGCAGAATCAGGGTGATAAATATTAAGGTTTGTTTTGTTGTTAACCCTTGCTGTATTCCAGGAAAAAAAATGCTTAAAATGAAAAAAAATCGGCAAAAAAGTGAAATTTTGAAATTTCACCTCTATTTTGCTTTAATTCCAATGGAATACCTAAAGGGTTAACAACATTTCTAAAACCAGTTTTGAATAGTTTGAGGGGTGTCGTTTCTAAAATGGGGTCATTTATGGATTGGTTCTATTATGTGAGCCACACATAGTGACTTCAGAACAAAACTGGTCCTTAAAAAGTTGACTTTGGAAATTTTCAAAAATTGCTTCTATAATTCTAAACCTTCCAACGTCCTAAAAGAATAAAATGACATTACCAAAATGATGCCAACATAAAGTAGACATATGGGGAATGTTAATTAATGAATATTTTATGAGGCATCACTCACTATATGTCTTAAAAGCAGAGAGATTCAAATTTTCGTTAACTTTTGGATTTTTTTTTTTTATATATATAAAGATTAAACATATTGACTCAAATTTACCAGTAACATGAAGTACAATGTGTCACACGAAAACAATCTCTGAATGGCTTGGATAAGTAAAAGAGTTCCAAAGTTATTACCACATAAAGTGACATGTCAGATTTGCAAAATTAGGCCTGGTCAGGAAGGAAGGGGGTAAATGGCCCGTTCTAGAAATGGTTAAATTGGTATTCCAGGAGTACTATGTTTTTTTTTTTGTTTTTTTTCAATAGTAAATGGCGTGACGCAGGAAAAGGCCTTTTATGTACATTTTAAACTCCTGTTTTTCATTTTCCAAAACACTCTGTAGACCCCTTAGATGCGGTGGTCAGCATTGAACACTGCATCTAAGGTGTTAGGCCTCTTTCACACGGCCGTTTTTTTTTTCCTTTTGCGGTCCGTATACGGTCCGTATACGGAACCATTGATTTCAATGGTTCCGCAAAAAAAACGGAATGTACTCCGTATGCATTCCGTTTCCGTATTTCCGTTTTTCCGTTCCGTTTTAACATAGAACATGTCCTATATTTGGCCGCAAATCACGTTTCGTGGCTCCATTAAAGTCTATGGGTCCGCAAAAAAAACGGAATGCATACGGAAGTGCATCCGTATGTCTTCCGTATCCGTTCCGTTTTTTGCGGATCCATCTATTGAAAATGTTATGCCCAGCCCAATTTTTTCTATGAAATTACTGTATACTGTATTTGCCATACGGAAAAACGGAACGGACAAAAGGAACGGAAACGGAAACACAACGGAAACAAAAAACGGAACAACGGATCAGTTTAAAACGGACCGCAAAACACTGAAAAAGACATACTTTCGTGTGAAAGAGGCCTTAAATGGCAGTTACAGCAGGGGCCTGGCTGTCAGTAAAAGTCCTGATTCAGAGGGCACAGCTCCTGTGCCCGCCTGATCTGTGCATTGTACATGTACAGTGCGACACAGGAATTCCTTGTCCTCTGCGCAGTACATGTATAGCGCATGTCGGGAAGGGGTTACGGTACACTAAACCTAGAAATGAATGACAAATGTAAACAGAAGATAAAGTCACGCCACTGTTTGTTTCAGGAATATGCAGAAAATCCTGCAGACTGACAAACAACCTAAGGCTACTTTTACACTGGCGTTTCTGGGTCCGCTTGTGAGATCCGTGTGAGATCCAAAACGGATCAGTTCAGCCTCAATGCATTCTGAATGGATAAGGATCCGTTCAGAATGCATCAGTTTGCCTCCGTTCCGCTCTGGAGGCGGACACCAAAACGCTGCTTGCAGCGTTTTGATGTCCGCCTGACGATGCAGAGCCAAACGGATCCGTCCCGACTTACAATGTAAATCAACGGGGACGGATCCGTTTTCACTGACACAATATGGTGCAATTGAAAACGAATCCGCCTCCCATTGACTTTCAGTGCAGGTCAAAATAATTATTTTTTTGTTCATGGTAATGCAAACGGATCTGTTCTGAATGGATACAAGCGTTTGCATTATAGGTGCGGATCAGTCTGTGCAGATACCAGACAGATCCGCACCTAACGCAGGTGTGAAAGTAGCCTTAGTGCTCATGCATGTTTTGTGCTCTGCAAAACGTGGATCCACAAAACACCAATACTGGCCGTGTGCATTCTGCATTTTGCAGAATGGAACGGCCGGCCCCTAATAGAACAGTCCTATCCTTGTCCGTAATGCAGACATGGTTCTATCATTTTGCGGACAGCAATGATTATTTTTTATGTATTCTTTACCTTCAGGCACAATGCTATTGGAAGATCTGGTTCTTGAGGACTAGTTAGGAGGTTGCAAATATTTTAGTTCTCTCCCTGTGGCCTACTGATGAACCTCTTGAGCCAAGCTGACCCCTCCTTACATTTCCTCACTTAGCTCCAGATAAAGTACCACCTGCAGGCTCACGTACACAAAGCAATTTTTCAAACCATGAACAAGAAATTGGTGTTTTGAAAAATTACCAGTATTTCATGAACATTTCCATCAGTACAATGAACATATGCCACTTTTTATTTTATTTTATTTTTTTAAACACAAGTTCACTAGAAGCTGCATGTGTATTTTAAGTGAATGAAGCACAATGACCTTTGACGATACCGCTAATGATTTCACCAACTACAAATTTCAATTATTGCCATAACACGTAATTTCCGCTCTGCCTATGACTCCTCTCACTCTCAAATCCATGAACTTCTTTCCACTCTTCTCATAAATCCCTTTCCTCCACTTTGTCTGTAAAATGCATATTACATGTAAATCTTCAATGTACAGAACCATGGAAGACAATAGCGCTAAATAAGAAGTAATAAAGTAAAAAAAAATAAACCGGACATGTGGGAAGGGTAAAGTACTTTATTTACTGGTAGTAGCAAAAGTAGTTTAGGAGTTGGAAACACCTTTATACTTCTTTCAGCTAAGGAACTGTTTAAATGGAACCTGTCACGAGATCTGAACTGCTCTAACCACAAGCAGCATAAAATTTAATCAACCTTCCCATTACAAAGAATGTAAACTCTAACATAGTTTGAAAAACAGCAGGGCACAAGGAGAAGTATCGACTGGGTGGCTCCCCTCTATGTTCTCCCCACTTGATTTCACTTAGAGGTTATCCGGATTGTGCCGTCTGGGTTTACATGCTGAGACAGAAGGATTTTGAGCAAGCCTACATCCACATGCTACTGGAAGAGTACCCAATGGAATGCACATAGCACTGCGTTCATCCATGTTCACTGAAAATTGTCTTTATTATGTTCCAAACAACGGTTTCAGGGACTCATCCCCTTCTTCAGATGAAAATGGACATAAATAAAAGGCCTCACTGATATATACAAAACAAAATAAAATTGGTGGGTCTTATTCACCTTCTGGTGGAGGGGCCATAAGACATTAATGTATGTTTTGCCAAGTTAAATGTCTCATGTAACTCACATTATGGACCCTCCACCAGGAGGTAGATAAAGGAGAGGCGCGCAGTACTTTTCTGTTCATTTGCATCTGAATAAGGGATTCAGCCCCGAAACATGTTAAGTGTGGAACATAATAAAGACTATTTTCTGTGAATCTGGATGAACATTGTTGTTCATACATTAAATTGGGGTAGTCTGCCAGTAGCAAGTGGATGTAGTCCTGCTCATATCCTTCTGTCTCTTCATGTAATCCCAGACAGAGTCAACGATATTGAGAACAGGGCTCTGTGGGGGCCATATCATTATTTCCAGAACTCCTTGTTCTGGTGTTGTCTGTGCATTTCATTGGGGTTTTCTGCCAGTAGCATTCCCCAATTCTGAAGACAATTACACGCAACTTTAGGTAAGATGCAACCAGTTTCCAGTCGACTACAAAGACTGGTGTAACTTGCATTGACTCATTAACTAAATGAGGACAACAATAAATCAAGCTGTAGACAGAATGGCCACATTCAAAAAAAAATAAGTATAGGGCCTTAAAGAGTAAGGCCCCTTTCACACAGGCGAGAATTCTGCACGGGTGCAATGCGTGAGGTGAACGCATTGCACCCGCACTGAATCCTGACCCATTCATTTCTATGAGGCTGTTCAGATGAGCGGTGATTTTCACGCATCACTTGTGTGTTGCGTGAAAATCGCAGCATGTTCTATATTCTGCGTTTTTCACAAAACGCAGGCCCCCTAGAAATGAATGGGGATGCGTGAGCAAGCAAGTGCGGATGCAATGCGATTTTCACAAATGGTTGCTAGGAGATGATGTTAGTAAATTGATAAAAGTCAATTTACTGTATTATTTTCCCCTATAACATGGTTATAAGGGAAAATAATAGCATTCTTAATACATAATGCTTACTAAAATGTTGCTTGAGGGGTTAAAAAATAAAAATAAACTCACCCCATCCTCTTGTCCGGCATGGTCTTCTTTCTTCATCTTTCAGGACCTGCAAAAGGACCTTTGATGACGTAAATCGCGCTCACCACGTTGTGAGCGCGATTACGTCAAAGGTCCTTTGGCAAATGGAAAATAATTTTTCCTCTAATATGCAGTAATAGCCATGTGCCTCATAAGCGGTTTTTGACTTCCTTTGCATCAACACAAAAAGGATTCTAAGTTGAACTACCTTATTGACTGTGTAACTCTGTTTTAAGGGGATGGAGAGTGTGGTTATGTAAACTGAAAATAGAGAAAAAAATATGGTGGCTCACCCGTTTACTATCATAGAAAAGGTGCTTGTTTATTCGACTCACCCAGTCAAAGAGTAAATAGAAAATGTAGTAATCAATGACAGGCACACCACATTTGAGACAAAACTGAGAATAAAGGTCTTAAAATACATGATTTAATAGATAAAACCCAAAATAATCCCCCAACATAAAACCCAACCAAACAAAAGAAATCAAAGCAAGATGGGTAAAATGTTTTGACTGTAGTATCGACAGCTATATGTATGTCAAATACTTAATGTGTTGTTATTGATTAATGGCATCCATATAGCCGTGCAGATATCGTCACAACATGCAACACATAAGATATCAATAATGTGTAAGTATGACGCATAGTATCATGTCTAAAAACGCATATTAGTATAGGTACTTGCTTTATAATAATATTTGCTTGCTTTGTGATAATGTCCTTTCTTAAAGAGTTACTTGTAGTATCATTTGTATCGATTAAATATGCCTTATTTGTACAGATCAACCTTATGAATCAGTCCTTTTCACATCAATCGGTAAAATCAATAGTTAATAATGTGCAGTGTATCCATGGTAAATAGTGCGCGCTACACCAAGGAGAATGACAACAGTTGAGAGGTCAATGATATCCCATAATTAAAAGGAAACTATGAGCCCTCTGATTTGTTGAGCAAGTTAAATGCGTTCAGCTGTACATACAGTCCAACCAAAAAGCGACACTATCTTTTTTTGAAAGCAACATCATTTCCGAGTGCTGTACGATTAATTGCCAGACAATAATTAGGTAAGTATACACTCACCTAAAGAATTATTAGGAACACCTGTTCCATTTCTCATTAATGCAATTATCTAGTCAACCAATCACATGGCAGTTGCTTCAATGCATTTAGGGGTGTGGTCCTGGTCAAGACAATCTCCTGAACTCCAAACTGAATGTCAGAATGGAAAAGAAAGGTGATTTAAGCAATTTTGAGCGTGGCATGGTTGTTGGTGCCAGACGGGCCGGTCTGAGTATTTCACAATCTGCTCAGTTACTGGGATTTCCACGCACAACCATTTCTAAGGTTTACAAAGAATGGTGTGAAAAGGGAAAAAACATCCAGTATGCAGCAGTCCTGTGGGCAAAAATGCCTTGTGGATGCTAGAGGTCAGAGGAGAATGGGCCGACTGATTCAAGCTGATAGAAGAGCAACGTTGACTGAAATAACCACTCGTTACAACCAAGGTATGCAGCAAAGCATTTGTGAAGCCACAACACGCACAACCTTGAGGCGAATGGGCTACAACAGCAGAAGACCCCACCGGGTACCACTCATCTCCACTACAAATAAGAAAAAGAAGCTACAATTTGCACAAGCTCACCAAAATTGGACTGTTGAAGACTGGAAAAATGTTGCCTGGTCTGATGAGTCTCGATTTCTGTTGAGACATTCAAATGGTAGAGTCCGAATTTGGCGTAAACAGAATGAGAACATGTATCCATCCTCTGATGGCTACTTCCAGCAGGATAATGCACCATGTCACAAAGCTCGAATCATTTCAAATTGGTTTCTTGAACATGACAATGAGTTCACTGTACTAAAATGGCCCCCACAGTCACCAGATCTCAACCCAATAGAGCATCTTTGGGATGTGGTGGAACAGGAGCTTCGTGCCCTGGATGTGCATCCCTCAAATCTCCATCAACTGCAAGATGCTATCCTATCAATATGGGCCAACATTTCTAAAGAATGCTATCAGCACCTTGTTGAATCAATGCCACGTAGAATTAAGGCAGTTCTGAAGGCAAAAGGGGGTCCAACACCGTATTAGTATGGTATTCCTAATAATTGTTTAGGTGAGTGTATGTTATATGGCAGTCCGGTACTTAGGAGATGCCTACGTGGAGTCCCACGTGGCATACAGTACTCTGGCTGCTGTTACATCTCTCCCGTAGTTGGGCTGACACAGCTTTGGTCTCCGGCAGCCTCTTTCTGTAGTTTCGCACTTGATACTTAGCATCCCACGTGGTATGCTCTGCCGACACTTGGCGTCCCACGTGGTCTTGCTCGCCAGACCGTGAGTAGATTAACACTCAGGTATACATACAGTTCAAATGCAATAGGAAGCGCTTCCCAAAAAAAATAGGTCAAATCGATATCCATCAGTGTTGGTACTTAGGGGTTGCAGGTATGCAAACACCAGAAGCGTTTCGAAGTCTTAACTGACTTCTTCCTCAGTGGTTACCTGAATTTAGAATCCCCACCCTTATTTATAGTCCCATTATGGGTTAATGCAAAACCCAAGATAGAGTTTTAACCACTTAAGGACCCTGCCATTTTTTGCAAATCTGACGTGTCAAATTATGTGGTGATAAAAAGCTTTTACTTCTCCATGCCATTCTGAGATTGTTTTCTAGTCACATGTTGTACTTCATGACAGTGGTAAAATGGAGACAAAAAAATAAAAATTTTATTTATAAAAAAATTCAAAATTTACCAAAAATTGGGAAAATAAAATAGCAAATTTCAGTTTCTCAATTTTTATAATAGATAGTAATACCTCCAAAAATAGTTGTCACTTTACATTCCCCATATGTCTACTTCATTTTTGGATTATTTTGTGAATGCCATTTTATTTTTTCGGGATGTTAGAAAACTTAGAAGTTTAGAAGCAAATCTTAAAATTTTTCAGAAAATTTGTAAAACCCACTTTTTCAGGACGGAGTTCAGGTCTGAAGTCACTTTGTGAGGCTTAAATAATAGAAACCACCCAAAAATGACCCAATTTGACAAACTACACCCCTCAAGGTATTCAAAACTGATTTTACAAACTTAGTTAAACCCTTTAGGTGTTCCACAAGAATTGATGGAAAATAGAGATAAAATTTCAAAATTTAACTTTTTTGGCAGATTTTCCATTTGAATCGATTTTTTCCAGTTACAAAGCAAGGGTTAACAGCCAAACAAAACTCAATATTTATGGCCCCGATTCTGTAGTTTACAGAAATACCCCATATGTAGTCGTAAACCGCTGTACGGGCACACGGCAGGGCGCAGAAGGAAAGGAACGCCATACGGTTTTTGGAAGGCAGATTTTGCTGGACTGGTTTTTTGACACCATGTCCCATTTGAAGCCCCCCTGATGCACCCCTAGAGTAGAAACTCCAAGAAAGTGACCCCATTTTGGAAACTACGGGATAAGGTGGCAGTTTTGTTGGTACTATTTTAGGGTACATATGATTTTTGGTTGCTCTATATTACACTTTTTGTGAGGCAAGGTAACAAAAAATAGCTGTTTTGGCACAGTTTTTATTTTTTGTTATTTACAACATTCATCTGACAGGTTAGATTATGTGGTATTTTTATATAGCAGGTTACCAAATATGACTTTTTTTGTTGTTTGTTTCAGTTTTACATAAAGCATTTTTAGGAAAAAAAATGATTTTTTTGGGTCTCAACATTCGTATTTTTTTTTTTTTTTGGCGACTGTCTTGTGTAGGGGTCATTTATTTCGGGATGAGATGACGGTTTGATTAGCACTATTTTGTGGTGCGTATGACTTTTTGATCGCTTACTATTACACTTTTTGTTATGTAAGGTGACAAAAAATATATATATTTTTTTTTTACACAGTCTTTATTTTAATTCTTTTACGGTGTTCACCTGAGGGGTTAGGTCATGTGGTATTTTTATCAATCTGGTCGATACGGACGCGGCGATACCTAATATGTCTACTTTTCTTTTTTTCCCTATTTTTTACTTGAAACTTTACATTTAAATTTTTTTAAAGATTTTATTTCACTTTAATGTTGAAGTCCCAGAGTGGGACAAATAATAAAAGGTCTGATCCCCGTTTCAATGCAGCACAATACATCTGTATTGTGTTGTGTTGAACTGTTAATGTCTTACACTGTAAGACGCTAACAGTTGCCTAGGAGACCCAGCCTGGGGGCTGGGCCTCTTAGGACTCCGT
This sequence comes from Bufo bufo, assembly GCF_905171765.1. Taxonomy (NCBI): domain Eukaryota; kingdom Metazoa; phylum Chordata; class Amphibia; order Anura; family Bufonidae; genus Bufo; species Bufo bufo. Next base: position 50,380,933 of record NC_053398.1, read on the forward strand.
ACATGCCGAGCCCCAAGCCTTGGAATGGATTGGGGCTGCCATGGCAACCATCGTGTCCCCGCCTAAGCAGCGCGGGGACTCGATAGATGAGGTGAGGTGAGGGAGCGCAAACCTCCCATATGCCTCGGTCATCGCTGACCGCAGCATATGAGAGTTTAATCCACCGACATTATCACCGATGCTGGTGGATGTAGCAGGAATCCAGCTGTCAGTAACGGCCGGATCTCTGCCGCCGATTGCGTCACCGCACGTGGGGGGGAGGAAGGGCCTCAGGACGAGAATGCTCGTACTGGGGCACTAAGTACCGGCCCTTTAGGACGAGTATTCGTGTTAAGCTGGTCACTTCTGTTTCAATTTTTTGTATTGTAACTTTTTAGGACAAAAGTCCATCTTGTTCTGCTTATTTACTTCCAGATGTTTCAGATTATTCAAATATTTGCTTCTTTATCATTTTATGTTTTAGTTGTCTCAAAAAAGGACCCATTGCGTTTACACTGTTTTCAATGTTTTTTTTCATTATGAATCACTGCGATTATGTCTTCATTATGTTACCCAATAAAGGTTTTTTAATTTAAATAGTTCACAAAACAATATATATCTTAAAAATGTCTAAAAAATTTCTTTAAAAGACATAAAAAGTACAATATAAAAATTGCTTTATGCTAGAATTAATTTTATTTTTATATTTGTTTTATTTCTCCCAATGTATTTATCTTTCTTCTCTGTAGGAACGTAATTGCTAGATGTAAAGGATGGGGGTCTCCCGCCAAGGGGAGATCGGAGCGATGGTAACACAGCCTTACTGAGATCTCTAGTCAGCGGAGGGCACTCACCCTGTATCCTACAGAAACCCATATAATTCTTATTCGGCATTAAGACCATCAGGTAAGAGTGTATTAAAATCAAAGATGTATCTTGATTCCAAGCGTGACATTCTCATAACGTGGTTTCCTCCCCTCCAATGTTTCTCCACCTTCTCAAGCGCTGCATAGATTAAACCTGTAGGATCTTGAATATGGAATTGCTTAAAATGTTTCGAAAGAGAATGTTTTTCGTATCCATTTTTTAGATTACTTATATGTTCTGATATCCTTTTCTTAACCACCTGCCATCTGGGCCATTTGCCCCCTTCCTGACCAGGCCAAATTTTGCAAAACTGACATATTTCACTTTATGTGGTAATAACTTTGGAAAGCCTTTATTTATCCAAGTCATTCAGAGATTGTTTTCTCGTGACACATTGTACTTCATGATAGTAATAAATTTGAGTCAAAATATTTCACCTTTATTTATGAAAAAATCCCAAATTTACCCAAAAATTAGAAAAATTCGCAATTTTCTAAATTTCAATTTCTCTGCTTTTAAAACAGAAAGTGATACCTCATAAAATATTTATTACTTAACATTCCCCATATGTCTACTTTATGTTGGCATCATTTTGGAAATGTCATTTTATTTTTTTAGGACGTTAGAAGGCTTAGAAGTTTAGAAGCAATTCTTCAAATTTTTAAGAAAATTGCCAAAACCCACTTTAAGGACCAGTTCAGGTCTGAAGTCACTTTGTGGGGGCTACATAGTGGATACCCCCATAAATGACCCCATTGTAGAAACTACACCCCTCAAGGTATTCAAAACTGATTTTACAAACTTTGTTAACCCTTTAGGCGTTCCAGAAGAATTAAAAGGAAAATGGAGATCAAATTTTTAAATTTCACTTTTTTGGCAGATTTTCCATTTTATTCTTCCATCAATTTTTTTCTTTAACACATCGATGGTTAACAGCCAAACAAAACTCAATATTTATTACCCAGATTCTGCGGTTTACAGAAACACCCCATATGTGGTCATAAACTGCTGTATGGGCACACGGCAGGGCGCAGAAGAAAAGGAACTCCACATGGTTTTTAGATGCCATGTCCCATTTGAAGCCCCCTGATGCACCCTTACAGTAGAAACTCCCAAGAAGTGACCCCATTTTGGAAACTAGGGGATAAGGTGCCAGTTTTATTAGTACTATTTTTGGGTACATATGATTTTTTGATCATTCATTATTACACTTTATGGGGCAAGGTGACCAAAAAATTGGTTGTTTTAGCACAGTTTCTATTTATTTATTTTTATAGCGTTCACCTGAGGGGTTAGGTCATGTGACAGTTTTATAGGAGCAGATTGTTACGGACGTGGCGATACCTAATATGTATACTTTTTCTCATTTATTAAAGTTTTACACAATAATAGCATTTTTGAAACAAATAAATTATGTTTTAATGTGTCCATGTTCTGAGAGCTATAGTTTTTTTATTTTTAGAGATTCTTATGTAGGGGCTCATTTTTTGCGGGATGAGGTGACGGTTTTATTGGTACTATTTTGTGGGACATACGCATTTTTGATCACTTGGTGTTGCACCTTTTGTGATGCAAGGTGACAAAAATTGCTTGTTTTGACACAGTTTTTTTTTTTGTTTTTTTTACGGTGTTCACCTGAGGGGTTAGCTCATGTGATATTTTTATAGAGCTGGTTTTTAGGGACGCGGCAATACCAAATATGTCTATTTTATTTTTTCTATTTTTAACATTTTTTTTTCATTCCTTACTTGGGGACTTTTTTTTTTTACATGTGAAACTTTTTTTTATTTTTATAACCTTTTATTTTTATTTAACTCTTTTCGTCCCCCATAAGGTCATACAAGACCTCTGGGGGACATTTACTTCACTTTTTCTTTTTTTTTTCACTGTTGATTTCTCCTGTAACTGGGGCTGACATAGTAGCCCCAGTTACAGAAAAAATGCACCCCTAGAGAGGCTGTACAGCAGCAATCCAGCGCTGTACAGCCTCAGAGCAGGGCTGATCGAGGTCTCCGAGAGACCTCACACAGCCCCTGCACTCTCCGGTCGCTGTGTACGCAGCGATCCAGAAGGCAGGGACACCTGGGCACTGTCCCTGCCTTGTCTTAGGGTTGCCCTGCTGTCACTGACAGCGGGCAACCCGATCAGCAGCTGCACGATTAGCGTGCAGCTGCTATTTCTGAAAGGACGTTTTAAAACGTGCTGTCAGAAATAGACGTCCACCCATAGGACGTTTATATCCTATGGGCGGACGGAAAGTGGTTAAGTGTCCTTTTTGTTCTCCCAATATATTGTTTTTGGCAAGGACATTGTATGACATAAATGACATTAGTAGTACTACTACATGTAAGAAACTCCTTTATTTCGTGCGTAAAAGGTTGATCTATACAAAGGCATATTTAAATCGATACAAATGATACTACAAGTAACTCTTTAAGAAAGAGGACATTACCACAAAGCAAGCAAATATTATAAAGCAAGTACCTATACTAATATGCGTTTTTAGACATGATACTATGTGTCATACTTACACATTATTGATATCTTGTGTGTAGGATGTTGTGACGATATCTGCACGGCTATATGGATGCCATTAATCAACAACACATTAAGAACTTGATATACATATAGCTGTCGATACTACAGTCAAAACATTTTACCCATCTTGCTGCGATTTCTTTTGTTTGGTTGGGTTTTATGTTGGGGGATTATTTTGGGTTTTATCTATTAAATCATGTATTTTGAGTCATTATTTTCAGTTTGGTCTCAGATGCGGCGTGCCTATCATTGATTACTACAAGATGAGAGTGTGGATGATCCACATGAGGTAGTAGACCCAAGTACTGAGGGTCTGGGTGGAACATAGTCTGGGACCTGGTCACCTGGAGAGGCAAGACAGGAGACTTTGGTAGAGTGGTGGACCAGAGGTTAAGAGATATAACTTGGGCCTGTGTGGCGCTGAGAAGAGGGGTCACCTGCCAAGAGGCAACCTCATGAGGAAAGAAAGAAATACCGGTACCCTAAATTACAAGCCATATTACATGGCTTGCCAATAGGTTCCTGACTTGCATGCTACAGCGGTACCACTATTAACAGGTGAGTCTCACATAAAACAACAAACATAGTCTTATTGTATTGATTTTGTACATAATACTGAAATATACATACTATTCCCATACCAAACCCTTTTACTCCCACATTCAAATCAGCTAAACATTCAAAAGGCTGTTTATACAGAACAATAACCACGCACAGAAAAATCCATTCCCTCCACCTCTGTAAAAGGAAAATATGAACTCGCCTTAGATCACACACATTGTGCCAGCTCATGAATACACATAAAGGGTGCCTAAACTTTATTAAACTATCAATGACACTTTCGAACAAGAAGCCAAAATATTAAAATTACAATTTAAGAAAAAAAATTATCCAATGAAATTGGTTGAGGACTCCTTTAATAAGATAAAAGTTCTAGATAGGCAGACTTTTTTCAATAAACCTTTGGAAAAGATAGAGAATCCTATAGTCCATGATAGAATTGGAACGAACCAACATCATCCTTCCTTTCAATTCACATTATAAAAAAATTGAAACCATTATAAAACAAACATTGGCATTTTATCCAAAAAGATAAAATTATAGGAACACTACTACCTAGGAAGCCAAATATTATTTATACCAAAGCTCCTAATTTAGGTTTAAAAATTGCTCCAACTGTTAAATTCGGAAAGTCTACCTCAGATCCAACTATTCATAAGTGGCTCAATTTGAAGGGCTTTTTTAGATGCAATACCTGCTCGAATTGTAAAAAAACACTTTTTTCCAAGAAAACGACTGAAGTCTCATCCACTTCGAATGGTTTTAAACATGAAATTAAAGATTTTTTAACATGTAATAGTAAAAATGTAATATATATCCTTCAGTGTCCTTGCGATAAACAATATATAGGACACACGAAAAGGACTCTGAAGGAGAGAGTTTGAGCATTTTACGAAAATCAGAAGTGGATCAGACAAACATACTGTCTCCAGACATTTTAAATTGCACCATAATCAAAAT